>NW_024082181.1:0-301811 GCF_003009895.1 Hyaena hyaena
CCCCTATAGTAATATATTTTTGAAAATTATTTTTGTCTATTTCTCCATCCATCTTTTTATTAATATTTCCATAAAAATGTTTTCTTAAAGAAAATCCAGCTGATATATCAAATTTGCTTATGCTCTTTAATCAAAACTCTGTACTGGAATATTCTGAGAGGTCTTGAAATTCCCATTGCCATCAGAACTTACATACTTTCATAATTTTCAATAATGAATATCCATGATTTATTTAAATAGTCATGCAGTATTTGGATATTTAGGTGATTTTAGTTTTTTTATGGATACAAGGATTTTATGGTAAATTCACTGATAATCCTATTAATATATACTTCTGAACATCTCATTATTCTCTTAGCATACATTTTTAGAGTTGAATATTATTGCTTGATCAAAAGCCATGTACATTTAAAGTCTTTATACACATTTTATGAAATATTCCTCTAAAACTATTACATAGATTTAAACTCTAACTGGAAATTGGAAGAATTGAATCTTTCTTTACATTTTCATCTACATTGGTTATCACATTAAAAATAAAAAACTGATTGCTGACTATTTGAGTAAAAATTAAATCTTTTTGTAAGAATTCACGTAGACTCTTAGTACATTTGCTCTTTTTTGTTAATTCTGGAAAATGTTCTTGTTCAATTTATAAATTAAGGCATTTTTCTTTCATTTAGTAATTTGTTTGACAACAGTTTGTAAATACTTCTACTGGGGCACATGGGTGGCTCCAACTTCAGCTTAGGTCATGACCTCATGGTTCGTGAGTTTGAGCCCCGCATCAGGTTCTGTGCTGACCACTAGCTCAGAGCCTGGAGCTTGTTTCAGATTCCGTATCTCCCTCTCTCTCTGACCCTCCCCTGTTCATGCTGTATCTCTCTCTTTCTCTCTCTCTCTCTCTCTCTCTTTCAGAAATAAACAAACAAACAAATACTTCTGCTAATAATTTATTCTTAACATGGTATGCAGATATATGCATTTGGTTTATCATTAGTGTATTTTGTACACTTGGCTTCCTTATTTTGCAAACTATTCCTTTTCTATGTCAATCTTTTATTATTTATAAAAGCTCATTGTATATTAAGGATACTATTCCACCTGTATTAGTTTTAGGATCTGGGAAGCTATTGATATTAATGTGGTCCATATTCATATAGACTTACTACTTAATAGTAATTTGGCTTGTAATGGTTTTTCCATTAACTATCAAATTTTTTATGTTTCAATATATCATTTGTAAGTAATGATAATTTAAATTTATATTTTTCTAATATTCATACCTCTTAATTTATTTTTTACTTGTTTTCCAGTGTGTAATATTTCAAGATACATTGTCTAATAGTGATAATAGCCACTCCTTCACTTTTTATAATGTATAATTAAGAATACTGATGACTTCAGGTGTCTGATAATATATTTTTATAATGTTAATTTTTACCATGTTATTTTCTGCAGTTTTGATAATAATGATAGTCATATTTCTTTTTAACATTACTGAAAAATTCATATGTGACAGGCCATGCTACAAGATGTAAATTTGAATACATTAGGTTCCTGTTGATATCTAAGGAAGACCAATAGAGAAATATTAATCTTAGTACATGATAACTTAATTTCTAGAAATACAGGGGGGAAATGGAATAGAAATGGTATTTGGAGATACAAGACAGAGAATTTTACAAAACTGTTGAAAGATATAAGCACACAAATTCAAGAGCGACAAACCCTGAGCAGGATCAATATCATGAAAATCAGATGAGGCAGCATAGGCTAGCCAAACAACTGAAGATGAAATACAAGTAGGAAACTGTTAAGGCAGCCAGAGAAGGATGACAAATTACTTGCAATAAAACAGCGATAAAAATTATGGCTCATGTCACAATGCTAGCACTGAAGACTGCACAAAGGGAATGAGTTCTTTAAAGTGCTAAGGAAAATAACTGCCTAGAATTGCACACCCAGTGGAAATAGCCTTCAAAGATATAGTTGAAATGAAGATGGTTTCTTAGAGATGAAATTTGAAGGGATTTTTCAACATCAAGCTTGCAAGAAGGATACATTAATAGTCTACGGAGGAAGGGACATATTTCATGAGAAAAACAGAGAAATCTAGGAGGGAACAAAAACACCAGAGAGGGTGAATATGTGGATTAATTATTTAATATTGATTTAAAAAGGAGTGCCTGGGTGGCTCAGTCAGTTGACCATTTGACTTTGGCTCAGGTTATGATCTCACCGTTCGTGGGTTCGAGCCCCACCTCAGGCTCTGTGCTGACAGCTCGGAGCCTGGAGCCCGCTTCAGATTATGTGTCTCCCTCTCTCTCTGCCCCTCCCCTGCTCACACTTTGTCTCTATCTCTCTCTCTCTCTCTCAAAAGTAAACAGACATTTAAAAAAAATACTAATGCTTCTGTAATTTAGAATATAGAGAAAACTAAAATACATGAAAAACATAGTAATTAGATTTGGGGAGAAGAGAGGCAGGAGTCAGCTTGTTTCCCATCATGGGTGCTGGATCCATAGATGTTTTCAGTTTGTGAAAAGCCATCAGCCTTTTTATGTTTCCCACTTGCTTTCCTACTCCTGTCTTCCTAGCTCTGGGTGCTATCTTGGAATGGGCGGTGATGGGGAGGCCAGTGCAGAAGAGTCTCTCTGCATGCACATTGTATGGCTGCACTGTGGCTCTGGGGTTCCTGCCTTGCCCTCCCAGAAGGTCCTCTGTGCTGCTGGTGACTCACCTCTCAGGTCTTCATGAGCTGGTGCCCCTGCCTATCCTGTCACCTCTCAATCTCACCTTCTCGTTGATAAGTTTTTGTTATGTTTTGATTTGTGCGATCAACCAAGCCTGGATTCCTTCCTTGGAGTCTCTCTTTTGAAATAGGCACCAGTGCCAGCAAACTCTGCAGGCAGGATTCCTTCCAGGGCAGCCTGTCTCTTTGCTCTGCCTCCAGGAGCTCCCCCACCAGCTCTCAGGCCTTAGATTTTTAAGCATGAATCTGATTAGCACTGCCATTTGCTTTGAACTCCAGGGTGCACCTGTCACGTTTATTAGGTGGCTCTGAAGTCCTTTTGACTTGCTTTGGGATGGGGGGTGAGGAAACACCTGTGTTCCAGAGATAGCATATTACTAATGTGTGCCTGGGGGGAAAGGAGAGGTGTTCAGCATTAGCTGATGCTTTGCACTGTGTTTACAGACAGTGGGAAGCCGGTAAGGGCTGGGAACTGCTGGTGTCACAATCGGGTTTTAGTTTCTCCCTCACCCCCCACTCAACCCTCCTCTTTGGGAACAAGGAATGTGGCAGCGTGTGATGATTACACAGCCCATGGTATGCAGGAAGAGGGAAGAGGAAACACAAGTCGTGGGACCCCAGTCCCCCTGTGTCCCTTTCCAATCCAGACAGGCCCCAGTTGTCACCACAGTAGATTTGCATGTGCTCACCATGTGTGGGAGCCCCTGCTTCTCTGCCCAGGTGATGTTGGAGTCATAGGGGAGAGAGCCAAGCCTGGAAAGGGCGCCCAGCAAGTTCTGTGGCTACTGCATTGTGCTTTTACCTGCCTTTTGCCTCCAGCACTAGAATCTAAACCATCCTCTGTTGCCTCGAGGTTTTCTCCCTTTTTTACGTCTGTAACCTCTTCAAGGTTGAAACTGCCACTCTTTTACCATCGTATCCTCAATATGAACTGGCTTTGACCAAAGAAGTTCAGTTAATATCTATATTTACAAGCAAAAGGAGAAAGATAATTTAAGTCAAACAAACATAGTCATGTTAGGTTTTTCATGTTTCCTGTGTTATTTATTTAAGTTTTACAACATTAGGCAGTAAGTTCATTAACAATTAACAATTATTAAGAAGAACACTGGAAGAGTCATTACAGATTTTTCTGTGAATCACAAATGTGTAGAAAAAATGACGTAAACATAGCTGTAACACAGATTGGCTGACAAAAGACACTGCTTTGTTAGATTACTCAAAAGGTAATAGGCATATAGTTTTATAGACATTTATTCTTTCAATAGATTATAAAAGTATTGCCAGCTCAGAGACAAATGGATTTGTATACATTCACTGATTGTCAGAGAAGAAATAATGATGCCATTCACCTACATGACACCTCACAGTATTTCCACGTAGTCTTTGAATTTGATGCTAACAATTCTGTGAAGTGGGTAAGATCAGTATTTTTACTCCCCTGTTTACTGCTGAGGAAACCACACTGCAGAGCAGTTGAGCTGCTTGCCTGTGGTCTCTGTGAAAGTGGCCACGTAGAACTTAAATACAGTTTCTGCCCACGGTCCACGTTTCTTCCATCACATGCTCTCTCATGGAGGGTATCATGATCATCACTGAAGTATTTCACTTCCTTTCTCCTGTCTCTGGCACAGAACACGCGATTCTAAAACTAAGTGGTTTTGGGGCACCTGGGTGGCTCAGTTGGTTAAGCGTCTGACTTCAGCTCAGGTCATGATCTCATGGTTGGTGGGTTCAGGCCCCGCATCGGGCTCTGTGCTGACAGTCAGCTCAGAGCCTGGAGCCTGTTTTGGACTCTGTGTCCCTCTCTCTCTGACCCTCCCCTGCTCACACTGTCTCTCTCTCTCTCTCTCTCTCTCTTTCTCAGAAATAAATTTAAAAAAATAAAAAATAATTAAAAAAAAATAAAAAAATAAAACTAAGTGGTTTCTTTGCAAAGCCTTCCCTACAACTAACAGTCCCAGGCTTGTATTCTACTGAAGATATTTTTACAAGGACACTGCCCTTTACTTTCCAGATGAAGGATTGCAAGCAGTATGTTCATGCAAATATTTGAGACAAATTAAAATTATTCTAATGTTTATATCCATTATCAGATATTTTAAACAAATTATTCTGTCACAGTCATTTCTGTAATCCATGTCTTTGGTTTCCCATTGTGAGTTCACAATTCCAGATCAAATGTGTGTGCTGTAGATGGCTTAGATGTCATTAAAACAGAAGATTGCAATTTTGAGTTTATAGAGGTTATTGCCATGTGGGGAAAGTAATGCATATATTGCTGAATCTCTGGCATGTAACTGAAGAAAAAATTTTGAAGCTGTCAAAGTTGATTGCTCAGTTTTGGTAGACCAATGAATACGTGCTGGACAGATAGCAGCTTGTGAAATCGCAGAGTAGGAATCAGGCATTCCAAAACAGCAAACTTTTCAGGACGTTAATTACTCCTAGGTGATATGCATTATGTATGCCTACATTCCTTTGGTGTTAAGTTATCTGGACCACTTTGCTCCTTTTGTCTCTAAAGAAAATAGCCAATCAAGGGTGATATTTGTCTATGGACAAAGGTAGGTGGATTTTCTGTCAGAAGCGGCTGGCTGCCTGCCCAGTGAAAATGCACCCATTCGCTGAAGCAAATGTCGGGAAGCATGTACCCTAAGTGCAGGAGCACAAAGTGACCGAATAGGGGGAAGAGTCCAAAACCAAAAGATTTAAACAGTAGGAAGATCCACGGAATTCATATTTTCACTTGGCTTTGTGAGATAAGAATGTTAAAGAAAAATATTTACTACGATGGAATAATAGCTTAAGGACAATATTTAAAATAGTAATAGCTTTTCAGTCAACAATTTAATTTATGCAAAAACTGTTGAACAGCTACCACTATGTGCAAATCCTGGCTTAAGGGATACAGAAGGATATAAAACATAATAAGATCAAGAGAGATCTGTGAAAGGAATTATAATTGTTCAACTTTTAAATATAATCCAAGGTTCAATATGCTTTGGTTATCAGCTGTGTGACTTTGGTGAATTGACTTAACTGTTATTTTTTTAAAAAATTTTAGGGGCAACTGGGTGGCTCAGTTGATTGAATGTCTGACTTTGGTTCAGGTCATGATCTCACAGTTTGTGAGTTTGAGACCCACACTTGGCTCCGTGCTGACAACTAGCTCAGAGTCTGGAGCCTGTTTCAGATTCTGTGTCTCCCTCTCTCTCTGACCCTCCCCTGCTCACACTGTCTCTTTCTCTCTCTGTCTCTCTTTCTCAGAAATAAAACATAAAAAAATTAAAAAAAAATTTTAAAGCTGTGTTTATTTTTGAGAGAGAGATAGAGACAGAGCATGAGCAGGGGAGAGGCAGAGAAAGAGAGAGACACAGAATCCAAAGCAGGCTCCAGACTCTGAGCTGTCAGCACAGAGCCCCATGCGGGGCTCAAACTTACGAACTGTGAGATCATGACCTAAGCCAAAGTCGGATGCTTAACAGACTGAGCCACCCAAATGCCCCTTGATTTGACTCTTACTGAGATTTTAGCAAACAAAACTATCATATTTAGAGTGCACAATTTAATAAGTTTTGACAGATGTCTACACCCACAAAACCATCATCATGGTAAAGATAATGAAAGTGATATCACATCTAAGAAGCCTCCCCAGAGACTCTGGCCACCCAGCCCACTGGCCATCCTACTTTCTTTCATTAGAGATCAATTTGCATTTTTTAGATTTTTATATAAATGCAACCATATGATATGGACTATTTTCCCTGACTTCTTTGACTCACCATAATGTTTGTGATTCATCTACACTATTGTCTATATCAATCATTCATTCCCTTTAATTACTGATTATTATTACATTGGATGTACATTTTTATGTGTTTTTCTTGTGTAGACAAATTATCTGGCTCATGGCTGACAATAAAATCTTTTTTTCACCACACAAACTTCAGATTCCTAAATCATTGTTCAAGTAGAGTTAACTAGTAGAATAATGTTTGAAATATTGCAAATCTCCATTGTAAATGAATAAACTAAAATTTCATGTATATACTGATTCCTATAAGAGTTTAATTTGCCTGAATCCTTTTGATAGAAACTGATTTTTTCCCAGCTTATTTATAATATTCAATAGCTGAGAAGCATACAGATTTTATGATAGTCTCTCTCTAAACCTTTCAGTTGATGTGTTAATCATTCAAATTGGTTAGCCTATAATTTTTTTAATGTATATTTGTTTTTAAGAGAAAGAGACAGAGAACAAGCGGGAGAGGGTCAGAGAGGGAGACACAGAATCTGAAACAGGCTTCTCAAACTCACAAACCATGAGATCATGGCCTGAACCAAAGTCAGACACTTAACCAACTGAGCCACCGAGGCATCCCTCAAATTGGTTAGACTTTTTAAGTGGCTGCTTGCAAACTCCAGTGACTCTTGTGGCCAGAAAGGGAATGTGAATGAGTGAAGCAGGATAGAAAAGTCCACCAGTCGGGCCATAGCTACCCTGCAAAAATATAGACCAATGGTTTTGCAAGAGAAACTATGTTTCAGGATTTTATGTGAAGCTGTCAGATCATAGTTTAGCAAGAAATTCAATCACAAAGCAGTGTGTGTGTGTGTGTGTGTGTGTGTGTGTGTGTGTGTGTTTATTACAGTTTTATAATTGAAGCATCTATACATACTTAACATATTAAGGATATATACACATATATTCCCCAGTGTAGCTCTTTCTTCTGACCTAATCATTGGCTGATGAATTATATGCAGGCCAGGAGGTATGACAGTACTTGTATGAACCGTAGTGCTAATATTTAATCAACTCTTGAACAAATTTATATTAATCCTATGCATTTAAAAGGTAGCCATTGAGTAAGTTTTATCTATTAAAAATTGCATTTAAAAGGTAGCCCTTGAGTATCTTTTATCTATTAAAATTTCCATTAATTTATATGAGTTTATTGAACTTATCTTAAAAGGTAAATATGATATACCCAGCCCTAATATATGAGGTTTGTGTTATAGTGTCCAGAGATTGGAAGGTAGCATATTGTTCATGGGGGAGAACACATCACTGTCAGGGGGACCAGATATGCATCATATTATAATTATCCATGAACTCTGGTAGCAAAAGAAATTACTCCGATGTCACAAGTGTTTTGCAAGGCTTGTATTATAGGATTAGAATTTAGAACTTTAGCCGAGTTATGGTAAATTGAGAAAAATATCTTCTTCATCTTGTATCCTTAAATCAGTGGTCGAAAATTCATTCTCACTAAAGAAAATTGTTAATGTTCCATCACCCTGGAATAAAATAATGAGTGGCTATACATTATTTATCATAAATCTAAGAATCATAAATTTACAGATGAGGCAATGCTACAGAGCTAATGCATTCAGAACTGCTGCCTGTGTCAGTCTGATTCTCTGTAGAGTACAATTTGACCTAGTGAATAGATTTCTTCCTGTGTAACTCAGAATTGTTTTATTAAAATAATTGATTGATACACTGAATACCTTCTGTATTCCCTTACGGATCTACTTTCCACCTTTCTCTGCTTTACAATGGATTGCATCACTGGCCTTTGATCTCCTATTAGATCACGCCAGTGAGAAACCCAGTGGGAAATCTGGGTAAGGGAATCGTTGGGAAGAAACAAAAACAAACTTAAGTGTACAGCATATGTAAATTTGAATGGTAATCCAAGATCCTATATGCATATATAATATGTATATAATCAACATGGACATAATAAAGGTGATCAGCATTGCTTGTTAGAAAAAAATATAAAGATTTGAAATATCATTCCACTGATAGTTTACATTATATTGGTAATACATAAGTAATTCACGTGTCTAAAATAGCTTGGTCATCCTAATTATAAAATAATGTCTTATGGTGAATAAATTATTTCCTACCTATATTCATAATTTTAAAATGTATCATTTGTGATATCTGGTGTGTGCACACATACATATGGCAACTTTAATCAATAAAAAAAATAGGCCAATTGAAATAGATCTCAATATGACTAAGATAAGATACTAGAGTTAGTAGGGAAGGACTGTAATATAGCTACCATAAAATATTTATGCTCAACTCTAAAATAAACTATTCTTTTTTTGTTAATGTTTATTTATTTATTTTGAGAGAAAGAGAGAAAGGGAAGGGCAGAGAGAGAGGGAGAGAGAATTCCAAGTAGACTCCATGCTGTCAGTGTAGAGCCCGACGCAGGGCTCTAATTCAAAAACTGAGATCATGACCTGAGTCCAAATCAAAAGTCTGATGCTCAAATGACTGAGTCCCCCAGGGGTCCCTAAAATAAATTATTCTTAATAAGTGAGACAACAACCATAAAAAGACATCAACTAGAATTGTAACAGTTTAAAAATATAATATCTGACCTAAAAGATTAGCTGGTCATCTGCAAACTGGAGATGTTAGAAAAAAGGGGTCTGTGAACTTGAAGGCAAAGACATTGAAAGTATCCAATTTGAAGAAAAAAGCAGCACAACAACAGAATCACGTGCACAAATACCTGGGGGCCTCCGCATAGTGTCAGGTGACCAAACATGCATGTCACTGAAGTTCTGGAATGAGATCCACTTGAAATACCATTGTAAAACAGGACACTTGGGTAGCTCAGTCACCAACCTCGGCTCAGGTCATGACCTCATGGCTTGTGGGTTGGAACCCATGTCAGGCTCTGTGCTGGCAGCTCAGAGCCTGGAGCCTGCTTTGGATTCTGTGTCTCCCTCTCTCTCTGCCTCTTCCCCACTCACACTCTGTCTTTCTCTGCATCAAAAATAAGTAATCATTAAAAAATTATAAATACCATCATAAATCATTGGAAGTACTAGGATGGAAAAAGATATATTTTGCAAAATATATGACTAAGAAAGACTGCGTGCTAATATTAATGTCAGAAAAAGTAGAACTCAAGAAAAACACATTTAATAGCCCTGCAGGGAGACATTCATGGTAATAAAACACTTCATTTAACCATATAACCTCAAACTTAATTACAGAGCTTCAGTGTATATGAGGCAAAAACTGAAAGCCGTAAAGGGAGAAAAAGACAACAATCTTAATGGAAGTTTCAACAGCCTTGCATTAGAAATTAGAAGGGCAGATGGGAAATATATGTAAGGAGGTGGACAATCTAAAGAAAGTATTGATCATGTGTACAAAGTACGGCATTTGACAACTGCAAAATATGGCAACTGCTGGTGTTCAGAGCACATTCCCCAACAAGCCTTCAACTGGGCCATTTGTCACTAAATGTCAGAGACAGGAGTCATACAGAGGAGCATTTCTGAACCTAACAGTGTGAAAGCAGAGATCAATAACAAGATTGCTAGAAGATTTCACAATATTATAAAAACATCCATCAAACTCATGAGTTGAAAAAAACTGAAGGGAAATGAGAAATAATTTTTTGGTAATAATAATGAAAACTCAATATATCAAAAGTTATCATGCATAGGTCAAGAAAATGAGGGAAATTTCAAGGTTTACATTAGAAAGAAAAGTTATAATTCAGTGCTCATTTTCCAAAGGAAGAAGCTAGGAGAAACAGAGCAAATTGAACTCATAGTCATTAAAAAAGGAAGTGATAACAGTAAAAACAGGGGGAGAAACCAAGCAATCAGTCACTGAAATTATTTATGCTAAAGTCACTTCTTCAAAAAGATTTACTTGAAAATACCTATTGAGACTGATGGAGGAAACTGAGAAAACAGTCATCTGCATCAGAAATAAAAGAAAGGATACAGCTAGGACCACATGAAATAAAGGGATCAGGATGGAATGTTATAAACAACATTTACTAATAAGTTTGACACCAAGAGAAATAGACATATTCTATGAAAAATAAGAAGAAACAGAAAATATGAATGGCTTTTAAGGAAATTGAATTTAACAAAGAAATATTATACCAAAGAACATATCAGGCCCCTCTGGGTTCTTTCTCAGAAATTTTAAAAAGAAATATTACCAATCTTATACAAATTCGTTTGGAAACTGTAAAAGGGAAAAGAAATAATACTCTCTGGGGCCCGGACCTGTGGCAGGTGCGGGGATACAGGCTCAAATCTGACCACAGTGAGGTGTCCATGTGGAAGGAGGAGGGGAGGGAGCGTGGGGGGGTGTTCAGAAGGTAAAACCCCAGGAGCCAGCCATTCATCTCTCCATTAGCAATAATACTGGGTTAGGAAGGAATGTACTCTGACCCTCCCTCACATGGAAAGTGGGAGAGGAAGATTCCAGGAGTATTTAAGGTATTTTTCCAATATGTATTTCCTTCTTGCTTGTTTATTTACTAGATCAGATATTTATTTTTGTGTTATTCACGCTCACACACATCCACAGGTAGGATATAGATGTTTATGTAAGAACTCAAAGTAGCAAGTTAAAAACTGCTCAAGGTTTCATTTTTCCTAGACAACATGGCCTCATTGTCTCTGCAAATTTGTTCCAATTTTCTGTTTTTCTTTATGGTCAAGTTTCCTCTGCGTCTTAGTTTGCATTGGGCAGGAATATTTGGAAGTCCTAAATCTACAGAACTTTACAGACCAATGTCCACAAGCAGCGGTCTGATTCCATCCAAGTCAATTATAATGTTCAGTTTTAAAACATGAATGGTTTTTTATTGATAGATTTTTCCACATTTTATCCTTCTCCAAATAACACTGTTGTGGGTTGAGGATGGAGTAAGTTTGCTGAAGGAGGGGGTCTATGTAAGACTTCTCTTTTGCAAAAAGACAGTGGTGGGAAATAATGATTTGCAATTCATGCATGTGGAACCAGTGAACAAGCAAATCAATCATGCACATCACACACACAAACACGAGGCACATGTGCATGGGGCGTGTGTCTGTGTGTGTGTGTGTGAAAAACTGGGGATGGGTTCTTGAAGAACTCATTGTGTAGATTGTTGAGAAGATTGGATGCATTAGAATGAGGAATGAAAGGCATGCCTGGGTGGCTCAGTCCATTAAGTGTCTGACTTGGCTCATGTCATAGTTTCATGGTTCATGGGCTCAAGCCCCATTATTGGGCTCTGTGCTGACAGCTCAGACCCTGCTTGGGATTCTGTCTCTCACTGTCTCTCTGCTCCTCCTCCTCTCCTCTCTTTATCTCTGTCTCTCTTTATATCTGCCTCTAAAAATAAAAATAAACATTTTTAAAAAAGAGTGAGGAGTGAAAAAACATCCCAGATAGCAAAGCAGGATATAAAGCTGTGATAACTGAACATAAAGAAAGGCACCTGAACAATGAAACAAAATAGCAGAAACAAACTTTATATTTGGGAATTTAATATGTGGTGAAGTTGGAATTTTAACTTCTTAATTATAGCATCTTATTAACAAGGGTTGAATATTCTAGAGCAATCAGTTTGACAAGTCCCATGCTAGAATACGTCATTGTGTGTTTAATATGTTTGCTTTGATAGGCGTCTTAGAATTCATATATACCAACTAGAGTTTTGACTTCTACCATCTTTTTAAATCTATTTTCCTGTAGATATCTCCACTTTAATAAATTTAAAAACAGCTACTCAATTGCACAATAAATAGTATCCATTTCACTCAACTTTCATGTTGGTTCAACTAAGTTTATTAAAAAGGGTAACTACTGTCATTTAAAATAATTAGGTAATCTACATAATTACTTCTTTTTTTTTTAATATTTTTATTTCTAGGAGAGAGAGAGAGACAGCATGAGCAGGGGAGGGTCAGAGAGAGAGGGAGATACAGACTCTGAAATAGGCTCCAGGCTCTGAGCTGGCAGTCAGCACAGAGCCTGATGCGGGGCTTGAACCCACAAACCGCGAGATCATGACCTAAGCGAAAGTCGGACGCTTAACCGACTAAGCCACCCAGGCGCCCCTCTGCATAATTACTTCTAGAAAGATTGTCTGAATGCAGTATTACATAGATCACCTTAAAATAAATTTTTACATAGAATAAAAAAATACAACTCTCTCAAATGATAAACACCCACATTTAGAAACAGCTGTTGTGAATGTGTTGGAGGTGACATAGGGACACACTGATATCTCTTCCTGGACACCTGGGAGGGCTCGGGTCATGAACACGGTTCTGCTAGTGGGATGGGGGTGAAGTGCCATGAGAATGGCCTGGGCCTGTACTCCTGTTCGGAAATACCCCTGGAGATGATGTGTTCTGACAGCATAGCCACAAGATGCAGGAGGGCTATGTTGACTCAAAATGAGCAAATATTTTAGAGTTTCTTTAACTAAAAAGGAAGAGAGTTTTATTCGAGCCTAGGTGAGGATGGCTGCCTGGACACACAATCTTCACAAAGAAATGAAGGCTCCGGAGAAGGAATGTGTAATAGAGGGTTATATATGCTTTTGTTACATTAGGACTTAGAAAGCATCATGATGAGGGACATTTCAGACAGTTACAAACTTCATCTTATGCTTTTAGCATGTGCAAGGTCGCAAGCCTCAGAGGTATGGGATCGGAACTCAGTGAGAATTCTGCTCTTTAGTTTAAACGTTTACTTTACATTCTTTGCTACGGAAGCAGATGGACAATGTGTTCTCGGGGTAGAAACAGATCCCATGCTCTGAAGCTTGGTGGAGTGCCTTGGGGAAAGTATAGCTTTTCTTTAAAAGTTGAAATTTCGTTCATCAGAGGCCTGGTTGTTATAAGGCCCCATACAAGTAAAAAAGTAAAACTTTATTTTTCCGTGTCATTGACGCATAGCATATCCTCTGCTGATTAATATTTTAGGGTGGTGAGATGGTGGGGAGGAGGGACCTCCACCTCTTGAGGGAAGTGTTACTAAATTACATGCAGTAAAAAGAAATAAATTTAGACCCACATTATGGAAGGTGTGTGTTTACTTTACTTCCAGACATTTGTGTACAAATGTCCCCAGATATCATTTGTATGTAATTGAACATAACTCCCTTTTAAGCATCTCCCTGTGGCTGTATTACTTAACATCGTTACCATTCACTGAAGACAGAAAGTTCCAGGCCATCAAGTAATTCTATAATCTACAAAAGCTCCACATTACACTTTTTTAACCCGTTACCGAATTCTCTAGAATCTACTTTCTGGCATTTTCCCTGTAACTTTCTGTCCCTTCACCTTGTATTTGGACTCCTTTTGTTCAGATCCTGGTAGCCTGGAGCCTGGACTTGTGTCCAGCATCATCTTGCTCCCTGTACAAATACAACATCCATCACTGACCATAAATGGCTCAGGATACAATGAAAATGTGATTATATCATGTACTTTCTTAGGAAAGTCCATTGATACTTGATATTTTACAGTGATTTTTTATGTGTAAAAAGATCTCTATAATCTTATCTCAGTCTATATTTCCAGCATTAGCTTAACTCTTAGAAATGTCCCAACAGAGAAAAACAGTCTGGTTCTAATAGTGCATAGACACAGCCAAGTGAGGGCATTTATCATATTGTGGTCGAAGGACAGTGTTTTATTTCTTTGTACCAGCTACAGTCTGTGGAATGTGTAACTTGTAGGCACTTAACTGTGTGTTGAATTAATTAAGGAATTATTCATTCACTCTTAGATGCCCTTACTTCTCTTGAAACAAATGAAAGCAATTCCAAGCTTTAACCATCCCGGTCATAGTCTAAATAAGCATCATTGTATTATGATGGCTACGCCATATCATTTACGTGGTCTGATTAAATCATTCTGACAAGCTTCTGATCTACTGAAGTAAATGTGCTAGATATTTCCACTGTTATACAAGGACACCCAAGATCCATGACCATGTCTTTTTAAGAATTACTGGATTTAAAGAACAAATCTTGTTCCATTTTCTTAGGAACAATCCCAAACTGTACTGTTGAATAGGGTAGCCACCAGCCACCTGTGATGATCTACATTTAGGTTAATTAAAATTAAATAAAATAAAAATTCATTTCCTAGTCACACTCAGCAGTGGTATTTCGAGTGCTCAGTCCTCCCCTGTTGTGCAGAACAGAGCATTCCCACAATCACAGAAACTGAAGTAGAAGGAAAACCTCATGAGAATAAGGTAAAATACTAGAATTAGCTTATGAAGTGGAGATTTTGTGTTTCCTATAAGCAGGGAAAGAAGGGCAGCTGATTCACAGGCTGTTTCCACGCCTCACAACCTCTCATTCCACAAACTCCCCCAACTCTCCCCTGCCTGCTCTCTCCGGATTTGTGTCATAGTTGTGGTCCTGGTAAAGATCAGAGCCTCTCTCCAAGTACAAGATCTCCACCTTTCCTGTTCATAATCTTACAGAAAAGGCCAGTTGGGTGATCACTTCCCAAACACTGCCTGTTGACACCAAGATCCACTAGACCACAGAATTAAATCCCTCCTTTGCAAAGGTCACAATCATTTTTTATGTCACTCAGAAGGTTCTTTTCAGATTTTAAAATAAAAGAACTTTTCTATTGCACTAGAAGCAAAAGTTCAACAAAGTAAGAAACTGGTTGTACCTTGAGCCATTGGGTGCCAGTTTGTCTAGTATGGAAATTTGAGGAGGGATCTTTTGTATAAATTAAATACATCACAAATCTCATCATGACTCTTACTTCACTCCTTTAGTTGCTATGAAATTTTATTAACTTTTAACATGGGCATTTTCTTCTACCTTCTATTTAGGTTAAAATAGATACACAGAGAATGTTCCAGAAGATATCTTTCTCAGAATTATACAAGGCAAATATATCTATTCCAGCTCCTTTTTATTTGAAGTCATATAAGAAACAAAAAGGAATAATGATGTGAATGTGGATTGTAAAATAAGGAAAAGTAGCAATTTTCCCTGTATGGAAATAAAGTTTGATGAGAAAATTGATATCAGATGGTGGTAATTTGAAGAAAAATGATACATTCAGTCAGTAATTTGTTATTTGCCCCAAATTGTTGTTAACTAAAGAACACATCTACTCTGCAAAAAGTGAGTTAGTAGGAGACCAAAAAGTTACCTTTCCTAAAAATTGTGTCTGCTCTAACTCTCAGAGAATGCTACTCAGTAATAACATATTTTATGTATTCGATAGCATCAACAAGGGAGGGTCAGAGAGAGAGGGAGACACAGAATCTGAAGCAGGCTGCAGGCTCTGAGCTGGCTGTCAGCACAGAGCCCAACGCGGGGCTCGAACCCACAAACCATGAGATCATGACCTGAGCCGAAGTTGGATACTCAACCAACTGAGCCACCCAGGTATCCTATATGCTACAAAATTTATAGTAGTGCATTAACCAAAATACTATGACATGGACAGGCAGCAGGGAACAGACAGAGGGACTAGCTTCAGAAATGGTGCATTTAAAACATCTGACAGATACAAGCCAACAGGCTCTGCTTATGTATATGGATGAAAGCTGAACCTGACATATCGGACAATTATCATATGTCACCTCCAGGCTGGCTGGACTGCACCCTTAAACTCAGTTGCATCTCTCCTATACCCAGATTTCTGGGACAGAAACCTAATTCAAGTCAGTTGCAGGAAATTAACATTTTCAATGCTGTGGTTTCTCACATACATGTACAGATTTATTCTGTTAGCCCACTGGTCATCAATCAGCCACGTATATCTATTTGCCTATAATTATTCTGTCATGAACTCACCTGACTTCCTTCAAGTTTCTGCTGCTACTGCTGAAAATTCCTCTTGTTTTAAGAGTATAATTATATTCCTGGTCTCGGTGGTTGATCATTTCCTCGAGGCCTCAGTAACGGTCTCCACTGGATAATATTCTCATGCCCAGTATCATCTCCCCAAGATGTCTACTTCTGACATGCATGAGACCCACCTCCCCTTGAAAGCCCTTTGCCAGTGTCCAAGAGTGAGCTACAGGCAAGCTGGCAGGTAGCAGGGACTGACTTCTCACCATCAGGATAATCAGGACATTTCCTGAATCAGGAAACAAGTCCAGACAATCCTTTGGCCCTGAAAGCAAAACTCTTGCCCAGGAACCAATGTTGGTCCTTCTCTGAGTTTGCAGTTCTAGCAAGATCTACCAAAGTGTCTCCTCCCAGGACCAAAGGAGCCTTGAGGTGATAGTTCATTCCTTCAGAGCTTCTCATACTTAACCATGAAGTTTATCATCTTGTGAAAATAGAGAACAGAAATAGAGAACAGATGTAATTAAGGCTCCCTGAACAGATGTAATTAAGGCATCCCAGTGAAGAGATGTTTTAAGGAGATATATTTTTATCAAATAAGGACACTTTATTTAAAGTAGCATGTTTGTGTCAGTAATACGGGCTCATTCACAATCTCTGAGCCTTCTGGTTGCCCTGCCCGTCTCTGCACAGTGCACACCATTTCTTAAATGTGACCATGTCAACATTTTTAATATTAATCGTCTTTTATTTTCACTTAAACGTTTTCCCTCGGTGTCTTTATCTTCTCCCACACCCCATAGAGGTAACTTCTGTCGGTTATGTCTTTATGTTAGAATATCTACATGAGAGCCACACTCCTGCATAAGTTGACCTGTTGGCTTGTATCTGTCAGATGTTTTAAATGCACCATTTCTGAAGCTAGTCCCTCTGTCTGTTCCCTGCTGCCTGTCCATGTCATAGTATTTTGGTTAATGCACTACTATAAATTTTGTAGCATATAGGATACCTGGGTGGCTCAGTTGGTTGAGTATCCAACTTCGGCTCAGGTCATGATCTCATGGTTTGTGGGTTCGAGCCCCGCGTTGGGCTCTGTGCTGACAGCCAGCTCAGAGCCTGCAGCCTGCTTCAGATTCTGTGTCTCCCTCTCTCTCTGACCCTCCCTTGTTGATGCTATCTCTCTCTCTCTCTCTCTCAGAAATAAATAAAACATTAAAAAAATTGTAGCAGAGGCTTTACAATTCAGAATTATTCTATATGTTACTCCTTTACCTACCATGTTCAAATGGTCATAAAACACTGCCAATTCTACATTGTAAAAACTCTCATCTTACATGTTCTTTTTATATCAATATGCTATTTCACATCATTATAGCTACTTTTGTGTTAAATTCATGCTAAAATGTTATCATGGATTTAATATAAAATAAGTGATACAGTACTTACAGAACTTTTTAAAAAAACAGAGCACTAAGATTAGTAAGAAACCCCTAAATAGACATAAGTGAATAGGGAAACTGAACACTTAACAAAATTAAGCTGAGAAAATAATTTTAAAGCATGGAATTGTCAAAAGTGTCTACATTATTACCTTACAACCAACAACATATGCATACATTAAAGGCATGAATCTTGGGGGCACCTGCCTGGCTTAGTTGGTTAAGCATCCAACTTCAGCTCAGGTCAGGATCTTATAGTTCATGAGTTTGAGCCCCACATTGGGTTCTGTGCTGGCAGTTCAGAGCCTGGAGCCCACTTTGGACTCTGTGTGTGTCTCTCTCTGCCCCTCCCCTGCTCATGCTCTGTCTCTCTCTCAAAATAAATAGACACTAAAAAAAACAACAACAACAAAAACAACGACAACAACAAAACAAGATTTGAATTTTAAAAGTAAAATATTAGAAGAAAGCTTAGGTGAATATCTGTGTAATGTTATGGTACAGATGTTCCTAAATAAGAAAGTTAACTCAGAAAACAAAATAAACCAAATACTATTTGACTATAAAAACATCTTTGACCAAATATATCATTAAGTAAAGTTAAAAGACAAATTGCTGGCTGGATAAGTACTTAGAAAAGACATAATAGACACAGAACCAGTATCCCTAACCTGAAGGAAAATGAACACTGAAATAAAACAGGCTGCACTTAACAGCAGCAGCAGCTTGGAGAAGGGCACTGTATGGACCAGACCATGCATGTGTATCTCAGTGCAGATCCCCAGGCTGCTCTGGGTGGCTTCCAGTTCCCTGGTTGTAGACGTGTGTGGCGCTGTCAGTCCGTGGGCCCCTGCTGGGCACGTGTCCAATTCAACCACAATGACTGTGTCCACTTATCTCATGTCTATGCTTCATAATTACTTTTTATTAATTAATAATTTACAATTTTAGCAACTTCTAAGGATTCTTATAAATCCATAAATATTATAAATTGTTCTAGGTCTCTTCTATAAAATTAATTTCATCAGTATTAACTGTTAATAACTGTTGAGAGTAATAAAATTAATTTCATCAGTATTAACTGTTAATAACTGTTGAGAGTTAAAGTATCCAGTTTATTCTGTTGAATGTGTTTCATGGAACCAGATGTCATATCTTGAGATAGAATTTGGGTCTATAGATGCCATTTTTATGGCTTTGGTTTTGTTTTCTTCCTCCCTTGGGTCTTGGCTTTCTCTGTTGGGGAATTTTTAATTATTATTTGCTGGGAGCTGTACTGGCCTCTCTGGATGGCAGTCACAGCACGGAAATGGCAGTGTTTGAACAACTCCTGCCATGAGAAATGAAAACTGGTATCTCTTTCTGCTACTACTGGCTCATGTTGGAAATGAGGCTGTTGGTATTGACCAGGCCTCACAATATTCCTTATCAGACCGATATTCCAAGCACAGATACCTCATAAGGAAAAGCATATTCTTCCCTTTACAAAAGAGATTTTAGATGAAACCTCTGTGGATGATTGTAAAAAGCCTCTTCCTATGGACCTTGCATATCAAAGACAATTGAGTCTGGCCCTGAGACAAAGAGCCCAATTTAGAGTTAAGGGCAAATATACATCCCCACCCATTTGTTTCTTTTTTTTTTTTAATTTTTTTTTAATGTTTTATTTATTTCTAGGAGAGAGAGAGAGAGAGACAGCGTGAGCAGGGGAGGATCAGAGAGAGAGGGAGTCACAGACTGAAACAGGCTCCAGGCTCTAAGCTGGCAGTCAGCACAGAGCCTGATGCGGGGCTCGAACCCATGAACTGCGAGATCATGACCTAAGTGAAAGTCGGACGCTCAACCGACTAAGCCACCCAGGCACCCCTCCACCCATTTGTTTCTGCTTGGGGCATTTTCTGGCCTTGTATATGCTGATTGCTCCCTGTGAAGGAACCTATTGAGAAATTCTTCTTTTGTGATTATGAGAGCAAAGGTGTAAGACCTATTTTGATACTTCCACTTTAAACAAACAAACTATTGACCCCTGCCCACAAAGAAGTAACTTCACCCTTTTTATGCTAAAAATTTTGTCTGGATGCCTTCCTTCCCCTTAGGATAAGCGTCTAAATACCCTACTTCAATCATTTTTGTAAAAGTAATGCATGAGTCTTCTACAAATCTATGTTCCAGGAAATTCTTACATATCAAAGTAGTCTGTTATCAGAAACCATTGTCTAAGGCAAATGCCACTTCTGTGCCGTCCCCAAACACATAATGATAAAATAAAGTTGAGCCCCAGTCAGGGCAGAGATGTCTGCCTGGTGACCAGAAAGACTCTCAGGCCTCTCTCACGCCTCTCTTGCCGACACCGTCCATCCTTCAGGGACCCCTGGACCCTGGCTGGAGCCGGCCTCTGTCAATTATTGTTATCTTAAAAAAATTTGTTATTAGTTTATTTATTTTGAGAGAGAGAGAGAGAGAGAGAGTGCACATGCAAGTAAGGGAGGGGCAGAGAGAGAGGGAGAGAGAATCCCAAGCAGGCTCTGTAATGTCAGCAAGGAGCCCCACTCAGAGCTTGAACTCACAAACCATGAGATCATGACCTGAGCTGAGATCAAGAGTTCCACGCTGAGCCAACTGAGGTACCTAGGTGACCCTGTTATTGTTTTCACCCCTCACAGTGCAGGATAAGCTCCTCTGAGAGCAATGAGGGTTCCCTGGTTTGTGCTCATACTGAGGACATCATAAACCCTATTACTAATCCAGTGGTGTGCTGGATTCAAGTCCAGTTTAAGAAGCTGAGTCTGTCTCCTGGCCCCCATCAGGCATGCAGAGTCTCATCTCATTCTTGGCAACTGTTCTGTTTAATTCTCTGTTCCTGAGCAGCTCCCACATTCTATCCCTCGATACTAATTCTAATCCCTTATTGTAAGTGAAACATCTGTATCCTGTGTTAACCTGTAGCAGCCACATTTCTGATGGTCACAACCATATATAAAGTTAATGGATCCAAGGAGAACTGTACAGGTAGTCATTCGTGTTAACATTTAGAATTCTAATTAAACTTTTCTCCTTGGATGCATTAGTCTTTTTATACAGTGGTGATCTGCCTACTCATAAAGGATGATCATTATCTTGTACAACATGTCACATATTTTGATTGGTTATACATGTATTATTTCTAAAGCTTTTAAAAATTATTATTGCCATTAATCAGTGCTTTAGATTTGGGCTGGACTGCATATTTGGAGTAAATAATCCTATAGTCATCAATCTCCTTATAACTAAGTGCTTTGCAGAGTATCCAGTTAGCATCTCGGGTTGTCTGAGTGAATACAGTGATGTCTCCATTTCTAATACCTTCCTCATTATTATCCTTGTAATTACCAACTGGGGCTGGTCACATTTTCTGGCCACTTTACCTCTTCCTGTTTCCCAAATAGAAGAATATTTATATGCACAGACCTCAGGATTATATAAATAATTAAGTAACTCCAGATCTAGGAGAGAATTGAGGTCATCTTCCAGCCAAGTAGACTCCTGCATTTGAACAGTAGCACTGACTCTGTGTGACACTCATCCACACAACTCTGGGCGTGAAAAGTGGAGGCTCAGCTTCAACCACTGAGCTTTCCACATTAACTGCTCAGGCTCAGGACTTTGTTTTTAATGTTTGTTTATTTTTTAGAGAGAGACAGAGACAGCACAAGCTGGGGAAGGGCAGAGAGATAGGGAGACACAGAATCAGAAGTGGGCTCCAGGCTCTGAGCTGTCAGCACAGAGCTCTGTCAGGGACTCAAACTCACAAACTGTGGGATCATGACCTGAGCTGAAGTCAGACGCTTAACTGACTGAGCCACCCAGATGCCCCTGTTTTTAACAAATCAGCTTCATAGTGTGTTTGTCGTCTTTATAAATATGATTTTTTATACTTGCTGATTGTTCACTATTTAAAACTACTGGATTGTTTGCTTGATGACAAGGTTATTACAGTGTCATTAGTTAATAAGTATCCAATTCCATTATGATTTAGTGAATGATTACTCTTCATTTCTAAAAACATTTTTAGACCAATGTTTAAGTGTTCTTCATCTTCAGTAAAGGTATTAAAATTTGTATTAAAAATGTAAATAACTATACTTATTGCAAAATTAAAATAACCAAAAATTTCAGGGACATGTCTTTTTTCAATCATTTTTATACTTGCCTAAAGCATACTTCACACCCCTTTGCTCATAGCTAGGTAGATACAGTGTATTAAGCAGTGCGACTTCCTCTTAAGAGACCTGCACTTTCTAGCTGTACATTTGCGCATGTATTATGTATATTTTAAGTATAAGTCTATTTAACTCCTGATGGAAAGGGAGTATTTTGAAGAATCACCAAGAGTCCTGTCCCCATGTCATTTTCTTCCATTCTTGCTCTTCCTTGTCTCTACTTTCAAACTCAGGCTTATGGAAGAGAATGACTGTGTCCTTCACACCTGTTTGTGCTGACTGACATTGTGGAGTTACCTGGTCTACATGCCCAAATCCATTTCATGATGATTTTTAACTCTAGCCAAAATAATAAAATTATTCTGATTTAGTAATCACATTGGATAAATGATATTTTCTCCTTATCTACACAATCTCCTTCTCTTTTTAATTACTTAGAAGTTAGACTGACTTATTCATAATGGGAGTGATTAAATAATCATACTATTGTTTGTCCTCTATTACATTTACATGTATCAGTGTTTGTGTACATAGCGGGGAAGATCAGGACTTCACACTGGACAGGTAACCCACTTACCTTTCCCACAGCATCAGCACAGCACTTCGGAGCCCTCCGTCCTTGACTTTATCTTCACTGACTTGGTCTGTCCTCAGGTCTGGCTCAGTGCCCGTGTCTTAGTCACGTCTCTGGGCAGCACACAGACAGTAATTACTTAGGTATGTTTTCATGTGGGGAGCCTTATCTTGAATCATTTGCCTTTATGAATACCACATCTAGGCCAGCCTCGCTTTTTGAGACCTAGATATTTCTTCCTAGGCAGTGAAATCTTGCTTTATCTATGCACTAACTGACCAGAGGTATCCCTATTTCAAATGCTTGGCAAGGGCAATAATTTGTTTGACCCTGTATTCATGCAGTTGGACCTTTGGGTGATTTGTGACCTGTCTTTGCCTGCTGCCTCAGCAGCTGTGGGATGGAGCACCCGTGCAATCTCAGTGGCTGAGTTCTATAAGTAGGGGGACAGACAAGTTAGTGCACTGAGCTGGCAGTAGTTGAATTAGCAATCTGTTGTATTCTTTCTGCCTAAGGAAGCCTCTAATTTATCAAGTGCAAATATGTGAGGCCACCTCAGCCTCTTCTGGTGATGCTGGTGGGACAGCAGTGTGACCGAGGCACTTGACCTTTCCACTCTGCTGGGTACTTGACCTTTCCACTCTGCTGGGATTCCCTAGAAGAGAGCAGGGTTCCCCTCAAGCCTCTGCAGAGCTAAGTCCAGCTCCCCATGAGGCAGATGTCCTCCTTAAATGTAGGTCCTTAAGTTTGTCCCAGGCAAAAACCTCTGAATCTATGCCTAATACCCTAAAGCCTCAAGACCTCAGGTGCATCCGTATTCTTCTCCACAAATAGTGAGGTTCAGCTGAGTGATTGTGCTGCAGTAGAAATTTGAGAGAAAGAAGGATCCTTCATTCAACCTATTATTTTCCCAAATCTGTATTGTTTCAGAGCTGAAGTAATATTTAGAAATAATCACTGCTCATGTGCATTAAGCCCATCATTTTATACAGATTTGGGTGATGTGTGACTCTATGCTACTTAGTAACAGTCCTCCCCTCTTTTTTTCTTTTGGCATGACACTGATTTGTCTGATAAACTGAATTATTTAGAAAATCCCACACTCTATATTTGCTCAATGAGTAATGCCATTTATCCAGTAAATATGTATTTATATTTTTTATAATCTTGTAGTTACAACTAAAGACATGATTAGATGCAGGCTTAGTTTTAGGCCATGTACTTACATTGGAACACGAGAGACACAGAACCTGGTTGTCTGACTTTCAGTCCCTCTGATGCTCACATAGGTCTGTGTGCTGTGACTTTAGCCCCTCTGTCTAGAGGAGCCCATCAACTATACCCCATGTAGCTCTGGCATTAGCTCATGTTCAGGACCCAGATCCATTATTCCATGAGGAGCTGCAATATAGACCAAGTTTTCCTCCCAGTTGGTAAAATCTTGCTTTATCTATATTTTCTAATTTTATAATACCTTCTGCATTTATTAGCAGAAATAATTTTCTTTTATTTTTTATATTAATTCCAGGATAGTAAACATACAGTGTAATATTAGTTCCAGGTGTACAATATAGTGATTCAGCACTTCTATACATCACCCTGTGTTCATCACAACATGCACACCCCTTCATTCCCATCACCTCCTGAACTCATGGCCCCACCACTTCCCCTCTATGACCACCAGTGTGTTCTTTGTAGTTGAGTCTGTTTCTTGGTTTGCTTCTCTCTTTTCCCCCTTTGCTCATTTATTTTGTTTCTTAAAGTCCATGTATGAGTGAAACAATATACTATTTGTCTTTCTCTAATTTATTTTGCTTAGCATTATACTCTCTATTACACCCATGTCATTGTAAATGGCAAGATATCATTCGTTTTTATGGCTGAGTAATATATCATTGTGTATATATACCATATCTTCTTTATCCATTCATCAGTCAATGGACACTTGATCCATTTCCATAATTTGGCTATTGTAGATAATTCTGCTATAAACAATGAGGTGCATGTATCACTTTGAATTAGTGTTTTTGCCTTTTTGGGGTAAATGCCTAGTAGTGTGATTACTGGATTATAAGGTAGCTCTATTTTTAACATTTTGAAGAAGCTACATACTGTTTTCCAGAATTGCTGCACCAGTTTGCATTCCCACCAACAGTGCAAAAGTGTTCCCCTTTCTCAGCATCCTCACCAACATCTGTTGCTTATTGTGCTGTTGATTTTCGCCAATCTGACAGGTGTGAGGTGATGACTCATTATAGTTTTGATTTGCATTTCCCTAATGATAAGCAATGTTGATCATCTTTTCATGTATTTATTGGACTTCTGGATGTCTTCTTTAGAGAAAGGTTTAGTCATGTCTTCTGCCCATTTTTAAACTGAATTATTTGTTCTGTGGGTGTTGAGTTGTATAAGTTCTTTATATATTTTGAATACTAACCGTTTATTGGATATATCACTTGCAAATACCTTCTCCCATTCTGTGGGTTGCGTTTTAGTTTTGTTGACTGTTTCCTTTGCTGTGCAGATAATTCTTATTTTGATGAAGTCCCAGTCAATAGTTTATTTTTGTTTTTGTTTCCCTTACCTTGAGAGACATATCTAGAAAGATATTGCTATACCCATTGTCAGGGAGATTACTGACCGTGCTCTCTTCAAGGATTTTTATGATTTCAAGTCTACTTTTAGGGCTTTAATCCATTTTAAGTTTATTTTGTGTGTGGTATAAGTGGTCCAGTTTCATTCCTTTACATGTAGCTGACCAGTTTTCCCAACACCAGTTTTTGAAAAAACTGTCTTTTTCCCATTGGATATTTTTTCCTGCTTTGTCATAGATTAATAGACCATGTGATTATGAATTTTTTCCTGGGTCTTCTATTCTGATATATATATATATAGAATATATTATATATGTCTGATATATATATAGAATATATATATATAGAATATATTATATATATATGTATATATAATCAAAACAGTATGGTACTCACATAATGTATATGAGTACTATACTGTTCTGATTGCTACAGCTTTGTAATGTAACTTGAAGTCTGAAATCATGATGCCTTCAGCTTTGCTTTTCAAGATTCCTTTGGCAATTCAGAGTCTTTGGTGGTTCCATACAAATATTAAGATTGTTCTAGCTCTGTGAAAAATGTTGTTGGTGTTTTGATAGGGATTTCATGAAATGTGTAGATTCCTTTGGGTAGTATAGACATGTTAACAATGCTTGTTCTTCCAATCCTTACACATGGAATATCTTTCCATTTGTTTCTGTCATCTTCAATTTCTTTCATCATTGTTTTATAGTGTTCATAGTACAGGTCTTTCATCTCTTTGGTTAAGTTTATTCTTAGGTATCTTATTGTTTTGGTGCAATTGCAAATGAGATCAATTCTTTTTTTTTAGTTTTTTCTTATTATTTATTTTGAGATACAGAGAGCGTGAGTGGGGGAAGAAGTACAAAGGCCTAGCTAGTTCTTTTTTTTTTTTTTTTTTACAAATAGTTTATTGTCAACTTGGTTTCCATATAACACCCAGTGCTCATCCCCACAAGTGCCCTCCTCCATGCCCATCTCCCCCCTCCCCCCCACACCCATCAGTCCTCAGTTTGTTCTCAGTATTCAAGAGTCTTTCATGGTTTGCCTCTCTCCCTCTCCCCGACTATTTCCCCCATTCTTCTCCCCCACAGTCCTCCATTAAGTTCCTCCTAATCCTCCTATATGTGCAAACATATGGTATTTGTCTTTCTCTGCCTGACTTATTTCGCTCAGCATAACACCCTCAAGGTCCATCCATCTTGCTAAACATGGCCAGATTTCATTTTTTCTCATTGCCATGTAGTATGCCATGCACCATGCACACTGTCAGATCATAATGCTTTGAAACTTGAAATCAATCACAGGAAGAAGTCTGGAAAACCTCCAAAAACATGGAGGTTAAAGAATACCCTACTAAAGAATGAATGGGCCAATCAGGCAATTAGAGAAGAAATTTAAAAATATATGGAAACAAATGAAAATGAAAATACAACAATCCAAACTCTATGGGATGCAGCAAAGGCAGTCCTGAGAGGAAAGTACATTACACTCCAGGCCTATTTCAAGAAATTAGAGAAAGCGCAAGTGCAAAATCTAACAACTCGCCTAAAGGAACTAGAGGCAGAGCAACAAGAGCACCCCAAACCCAGTAGAAGAAGAGAAATGGTAAAAATCAGAGCAGAAATAAACAATATAGAGACCAAAGAAACAATTGAACAGAGCAATGAAACCAAGAGATCAATTCTTAATTAATGGATTCTCATTTAATTGATTGCAAATGCAATGTTTTTATTGATTTCTTTTTCTGCTGCTTCATTATTGGTGTATGGAAATGCAAAAGATTTCTAAACATTGACTGTATCCTTCACTTCACTGAATTCGTTTACTAGTTCTAGTAGTAGTTTGATGGAGTCTTCAGAGTTTATTACAGAGTATTAGGTCATCTGCAAATAGTGAAACTTTGACTTCTTCCTTGCTAATTTGTATACTTTTTATTTCTTTTTGTTGTCTGATTGCTGTGGCTAGGATTTTCAGTACTATGTTGTATAAAAGTGATGAGAGGGGACATCCCTGTCTTGTTCCTGAACTTAGGGTAAAGTCTCTGTTTTTCTCCATTGAGTATGATATTAACCATGGGTTTTTCATATATGGTCTTTATGATGTTCCCTCTATACCTACTTTGTTGAGGGTTTTTGTCATGAATGGATGTTGTACAATAGGGAATATATTTATAAAGAATAAACTTTCCCCATCAACTATTTGGTTGTCCTGAAATACAGCTTGCATAGAGAATGTAGAATTATACATGATCTCTTCCCTTTGTTGTAATACACATTTTGAAATAACTTACGGTTTTTTAAGAAAAAAAACGAGCATTTCCTGAGTATCATTATAAACACATGGCTTTTGTTCATGTGATGGGTTTTAATTAGTTGCATTCATTATTATTTTTGATGTTTAGATACTCTAATCTGAGATTACATTTTCTCGTGTTTACTATTAATGTGACCCCAATAGTGTTTCCTCAGTGTGTTATTATGTATTCCTCACCCCAGTTCTAGAATTTACCATTTCTCCAAGGAGCCCTGGAGCCTCGTGGTGGGAAAGCTATTATGGGACTAAGTAGAAAAAGTAAAACCAATTTAAATCTTAATCTTATCGATCAGATCATTTCTGAACTTTCTTGAATGCAAATTGTCTGGTTCCAAGGGAAAGACATATAAACCTTTCCATATTCCTCTTAGTTCTTTTGAAATTCAAAGATGCCACACAAAATAATCTATTAAATTAAACATGAAACAGGTTTCTCTATGCTGGTAACTCTGAACTTTCCATCAAAATAAACCAAAGGAAATAAAACAACAATAAAAAAAACCTAACGAAAAGTTTGGAATAAATTGAAACTAAAAACACTAACTATTAATTCAGATCACAGTAGAAGAGCATAAAAAATATTCTCCAAATAAACCTTAAGTAATTCCTGTTTTACCAAATCTCTACTTCAAAATATATCTGTATATTCAATGAAAAAAATTCAGATCTTAATTTGTCTGCTATAAATCCATGAGTGCAGCTACCTGTAATCCCTTTAACTGATCAGAATGAAATTGATTCATTTTCTTTCTCTTTCCCCTGCTCTCTCTCATATAAATGCACATGCATGCACATTTACACACATGCACTCGTATTCACATACACACACAAGAGTATAAGAACACTGTGCCAGAGAGATGGAAAGATCAACCAAGGGCTTGACCTCAGTTTTCCAGATATGTGAAGAATTGAAAGTGTCTTTTGAACTCTCTTTACTGAAACCAATGGCATGTTTTCCTACTATTCTAGCTTTGAAAACTAGCTCACTGGTAATACTGGGAGCCCAAACTCTCTACATAATTATTTTGAAGTATATTATATTTTGGCAGATAGCATTTGTGTGTTTTCCATACATGTGCCTCTTTCCACCATTTCCAAAATTTAATCATATCCAGTTGTGTTCCCTTGACCGAGGAAGAAATTTTCTATATTTTTTTCTAGAAAATAAAAGTAGACAAGTTAATGATTCCTTCTGTCTGTGATATAACCCTGCACCTTTTGAAAAGTCAGTTCTGTGTGTTCTGGTGGGGAAGGGATGCCAACAAGTTTGGAAAGACCAGGAGAAAGGAGGGGAGGGTCTTCTCCTGAGGTGGATATTGGAAAAAGGACTCTGGCAGCAGGAGCTAATAAGAACAAAGAGGGTGGAGATAGAGACTGTCAGGCTGTTAACATAAATCCTGGTATGAAAATCCTACTTGGCACATTTTATGGCAAAGAAAAATAGAGCCAGCTAAGTACCTGTGAAAGATTTTACATGATTAAGTCTACCCTTTCAGGAGCTTTATATTTGCTCATTTTAGTTGTATTTGATTTCCTTTCAAAATTTCACAATATATGAAAGTGACAAACTATGGATGCGTTTTTTAAATCACCATAGTAAACTCAAAACTCCTGATAGGTTAATGGTTTTATTTTTAAAAAGAAACATTAGGTTATCAAATATTTTAGCAATTTGACAATAACTTTATAGTAAATTTATATTCCCCTAAAAATATGTATTGCAAATAACTGAAGATAAGGGAAAGACAATTTAGGTCAACATCTATTTCTATAAGCACCCATTAATTTATATATAAAGGGAATTTATCATTAAAAATTACCAGAAGTACTAGTAAGATACTAAAATACTGTTTATTTAGCCAGTATACAAAATTTAGTAAGTTATTGGCTGTGTTTTTGGGTATATCCCAGAGTATTTTTAAGTTATGTATTTGGCTATGTTCTTGAGTTACTGACTTTAAGTCAGAGAATAGTAGATTAAGACTAGATTATGTACTACCTCTAATTTATATGACCTCTAATTCACAATTATCTCTGGTCATTTACAGACTCCTGCTCTGAGAAAAAGTTATGAAGAACATTCTACATATTTGCAGATTCAGAAAATCATCAAGGTAATTTTCCGTAAGTTGGATTTATAAAATTCTATGGTTGTTACTGGAAAAGATTATTGTACAAATCTACATTCGGTGCACTTAATGAATAAGTTTAGGCAGAGTTTCTCTTTCGATCCATAATGTCTTTAAAAGTTTTTGTTATTTGAAATAATTTAAAAGTTCTTATTATTTGACATGATATCTAAAAGCTGTAACAGAAGCAAATCTGTTTCCTTTCCAATATATCATCTTCATTTTCAAATGGTAAGTAAAGGATAAATGCAAAGAGAATTGCAACAAGTCATATGCATGCAGTTTGCTACATTTCCACAAATTTAAGGAGCATTTGTTAGCCTGAATGTGAATCAGGATGCAGAGTAACACAGATACCGAGTGCCCTCTCAAATCTCCCTCTACTCCCTAGTGCCCAAAGATAACTATCATCTTGGCTTTTCATACCATAACTTGGTATTATTTTTGAACTTTATATTACATAAGATCAAAAAGAAACTGTTATATCTAACTCATTTTACTCAAAATTTCATGAGATTCATCCATGGTGTTGCCTGTAGTTGCTTGTTCAGTTTCAATGCAATATACTAATACATTCCTAAGTCTCTCCAAGTTTCTTTACCCATCCTATTCTTTATCCACATTTGGAGTTGTTCCTGTTTGGAGTTACTGTGAAGATTACTGCTACAAACATTTTAGAGTATGTATCTTGTGAATATGTATACATTTTTGTTGTATATACCAAGAAATGGAATTGCTGGATCGTTACATTATAATTTTCCAAATTGGTTGTACCAATTTAGACGAAACAATTTATGGGTTCAGTTAATTCATAGGCTTTTCAACATGTGCTCTTTTCTTTTTTTTTTCATTCTAGCTATTTAAAAATTTTAAATACTTTCATTTATTGTTGAGAGAGAGAAAGAAAGAGAGAAACAGAGAGAGAGAGTGCACAAACAGACAGAGAGAGAGAGGGAGACACAATATCTAAAGCAGGCTTCAGGCTCTGATCTGTCAGCACAGGGGCCGACATGGGGCCTGAACCCACAAACGGTGAGATTATAACCTGAGCTGAAGTCAGACGCTCAACTGACTGGGCCATCAAGGCGCCCCTCATTCTAGCTCTTTTAAGGGGAGGTGTAGTGATATTGCACTATGGTTTTAATTTTTATTTTCCTAATTCTATATTTGATAGAAATCCATAAAACTCCTACATTTAATCAATCAATGATCCACTCTAAAAACTCCTGAGAGAGGAAATCTATATGTTTATCAATAGGGATAACAAATTATTGTTCACCTGAAAAAGAGTTAACATTACACAATATTTCTGAAGACTATTAAAAAATATTTTGTCTCTCCTGATTTTTTGGCCATGAACTAAACCAAAATTGAAAGGTCATCAGAATTGTGGATTTCAGACAGAATCTTTTGAATTTACTGGCAGCCATTTTGAATAACTTTTGGAGATATAGTACCATGTAAATCATCTTTAGATATTTTAGCTAGGATAACTGACCTCAACTTTTTCATTACAAATTTCACTGTAGTTGAATCAGTAGTAAGGATCAAGTTCCTGGTCTTTTTGGGTTTGAAAGCAGGAATTCTTTCTTGAGTTCACATTTTATCTCAACTAGAAATCCTATGTTAAAAGACCCACTGACCTTTAAAATACATTAGCTGACTCTTCTAAGTTTTCCACTGCTATTTTCACAGGGGATTAATGAAAAAGCCTCTAAGTTCTGGCTTGAACTATGGCAAAAAAATATATATACATATATACACTAAACTTCTGGTTTTTATAATTTTTGTTATTGTATGACTTTTAATGTTTTTCCATTCCAAAAGCATTGAAATATTCACAAGTAGATAATTTATTTTTTATTAATTCATATGAAGCACAGTGTTACCTACATAGTAGATATTTATGAATGGGTGTTTGGTTATTAAGTTCATAGTTTATCAGTTAGCAAATGCTTTAGAAGATTCACTTAGACTTTAAAATTCATGAATCAACTGTCTCCTTTAGTGAATTATTTATTTCTGAATCCCTCATGAAACAAGTACTCTCATTTGAAGGGATATGGATTAGTGTTCCACAAATGTAAGTTAAATGAAAGAATAAATACATGAAGGGAGTACAATGTTCTGACTCGGGAACCTCTTACCTTCAGATGGTACTATTAAACTTAAGAAGACACAGACCCAGATGCATATAGTTTGAAGTTACAGGGTAAATTTGTTCTCGAAGTTATTTGAATTGGGCTGTGAACCAAAGGACATACTTGGAAATGAAAGAATGCAGGCCATACTACTAAGCCTGTAAAGTGCACCACAGAAAATTCCTCAGATGGAGCAGGAGAAAGGAAAGGAACTGATACCCAAACTTTACTTCATGCTCGGGCACACAGGGAGCTCTGCTTCTGTTTCTGCCGCTGTTCTTGCCACCTTTCTGAACTGCATTTAAGCCTATAAAATTAGATTAATAGTAATGTAAAACAGTTCCCTTTCTTGAATACTTACAGAATAATTGTAAAATATACGGAGAATTCTGACATCTACAATGGCAAACAGCAAGCTAATTGTGGAATGGTAAATGAGCTCTTAGGAGAGTCAAATTCTAATTTATTGTCTTTGTTGATACATTGGGAGAAGCAAAGTCACATTGTTTTAAGTTCAATTTATAAAACATTAACAAAGGAAGTGGCTTATTATATTTGGCCGTGGTTGGTCCTATATAGGTACAGGATTTACTTTTCAGTGTCTCATCTATGTATGACTCATGTTTTGTTTTGTTTTGTTTTGTTTTCCTTCTAATTTGATTTATTTTATGGAGGGATGAATCTTCTTAACTGATCATGTTTTCCTGTGTAAGCGGTGTTCCAGAAAAGCTGAGTCAAATTTGTAGCAATTTTCCTCCTCAGAGGACTAGGCATGATGCAATTAAGCACTTCCGAGTACACCGCACTTGTAGTAGGTTGTGAGGAAGGTACCTTGAGTAGAGTGCCTGGGAGAACGCAGTAGTTCTTCAGCACAGAATGGTAATTGTCTTTACTTGTCACTGCGAACCAGGAGGTTCCAGGATGCACGAAGGTATGGAAAAGCAGCTGCACCCTGAATGACCATCAGCATGATCAGAGTAACCTGTCACAGAGTGACAAATGATCGACTCCCATGGCCCGGGACTCCTGGCCAGCCAGGGGTGCCACTTTACCATCAGCCGTGACACAGGCCTGGCCGCAGGTGTTGAGTAGGGGTCATCGTGACAGCCTAACGCTGGAGCCCATCTGAGACAGAGAGGGGGCTCCAGGTAGAAGTGGGGTGGGAAGCACCTAGGGCCGTGCGATACCTGCCCACTTCCCACCTCATCCTGTCCAGATGCCCTGCCTGACCTGAGACCCCAACGGGGTCTTCTCCATGAGTTTTCATGGCTTGATAGCTAATTTCCTTTCAGGACTGAGTAATATTCCATTGTCTAGATGGACCACCTTTTCTTTATCACCTACTGAAGGCAATTTTGGTTGTCCCCAACTGTCTGCAATTAATGAATGAAGCTTCTATAAACATTCATGTGCAGGTTTTTGTGTGGACAGAAGTTGTCAGCTCCTTTGGGAAAATAGCAAGTAGGCTGGTAGCTGGCCCTGTGGTGTGAGGGTGTTCAGCTCTCTAAGAAACCTCAGAATATCTTCATAGCTGGTTCTACGGTCAGAGGGTGTTCAGCTTTCTAAAAAAAACCTGACTCTTCAGAACTGGCTGTACTGCATTCCTTTCTCATCAGCAATGAATGACTGGTGCTTCACATCCTCCCTAGTACTTGCTGTTGTAAGAGTTCCAGATTTGGGCCACCTGATAGGTGTGCATTCACTTTCTTTTTATTCACTGGATCTTCTTAAGACAAGACAATGTCCCTACCAGAATTCTAAAGATAGAAAAACTTCTGCAAGAGTTTTAGAGCTGAGGGCAGCTTAAGTTTTATGCAAGTTTCTTACTGTTTGTGAAGGTTCACCTTAGCTAACCGGAACAAAAGTGAATGACAAAATCTTAGCAGAATAATATTTTATAGAACATCTGTCAGGCACAGCAATGTAAGAGTACAGTAATAACTCTGACATCCTTAGCTGCATAAAGAATACAACATAAAAGACCTGCGAGACAAAGCTGTGAACACTGTATACTGAGCATAGAAAATGGTGTTTTTAAAAAAGTGTCAGTCAGATTTCATTGAAAGTTGAAAATATGGAACAAGACAATGTGTGCAAAAGCATGTCAAAGGAAGTGGAAATGGAAACACACTTTCTAAAATGGAAAACATGTTCTAGCACCTTCCCACCAGGCACTAATAGAATTCAGAAACAGACACACGATTGATGCATTTTGCTTCTGTGTTCCTTAGCAACATAGAAGATTAGGGCATGTTGATGGCATGGAACATTCATTTGTTAGACTAGGAAAATTTTAGACAATTTATTTGTTTGCTGTGTTCTTCTTTAATAATGTTGAAGAGCCAGAATGAATATATCTACACTTGAAATGTTATGTAAATGCCTTATCTTTCATTTTATACTTTTTTAACTCTCAAAAAAAGGTTGAATTTTTATAATTTTATTCAGTAAAATGAATTATTAGTTTATTAGGAAACTATGAAGATTGAAGAAATTGAGCAGTTAAGCATGGAAAATAGTATCAGATCGATTGGCCATCTGTCTCGTCTGAGCAAAATAAAACCACTATTGAGTATTTAAAGATTAAGTAGCTTTCTTTAGCCAATTTATGAATAAATATCTTGAATTTAGCATAGCCAAACTAGTGAGTTATCAATATCCTGAAATTATAAGTTGATGTTTTTAATATTGCCTTTGACTATTATGAAGCTTTTAAAAACCTACATTAGCAGTAAATTACGGTTAGATTTATGACTTAGTGTAAAGTTCAAACCAGCATGTCTATCAGAAGTACTACTTGGTGAAATGAGTTAGGACTATTGCATTCAAAAGCAAAATTTCCCTTTTATTTTCAAAACTATGTTTATATGCAACTGAATTAAAGGAGGGATGGAAGGACCAAGAAGAAGAAAGGGAAGAGGAGGAGAAGGGGAAGGAGGAAGGAGGAGGGAGGAGAGGGGGAGGCAGAAGGAAGGGAAAGAGGAGTTTTTATTGAAAACATTAGGCTCTCAAATGTTCTATGAGTTTTTCAAGCACTATTTATTTTAAGAACTAGAAAGTAATCACTGAAGATATTTAAAACACTAAAATCAAAATTTCAAGTGAGTACATTATGTTGGGGATAGCATGAAGTGAATTTCATGACATATATTTTATCTAATGTAAATTAAGTTAAAGAGTCAAATATTTTTATCCCTAGAAACCAAAAGACAAGTTGAGTTTTCATATATGTAAATATATATATATATTTAGATATATTTAGATATAAGTATGCCTAAGTTCCAAATATTAGAGTAACAATTAGAAATAATTTAAAAATATCTGGAGATGTTCCTGGAATTAAGATGTATTTACATTTGGTTTGAAAAAAATATTTAAAACAATGGCAAAATTTGAGGTTTCAACTTTTAAAACCTAATTTTTTGTCAGTTTGACTTGATTTTGAGTTCTAAGGTATGGCTTTTATATTAGTGCCCAGATCTCACCAAATAAGGTGAAAACAGTAGAAATTCTCATACACTCTATTTTAAAAATCCCTTCTTATCAGACTTTTAAAAATGAAGAAAAAGCTTTATCACACATTTTCAGACAGCTTCACTGATGTTCATTTCCATATTACATGTGCTTTGCTTAAATTTTGTTGATCTGGAATAGATGGTGACAATTTACTGAACTGTTCACATTTTAGTTATCTTTGCTGGGTCTGTATCATCTGCTTCATCTGTCCATTTCTGAGAGAGTATTTTAGACTTATGGAATTTGTGAATTCAGTTTTTGTTTTAACAATGCTCTTGCTTAATTTTTACATGTCATTCTAAGCACCTCTATTTTGATTGTTGTCAGACTATTATCTTAAGTTAATTTTTGTGGATACTTTTTTCAGTGTTAGATTTCTTCCTGTATTTTGGAGTTTGGGAGTAAGCACATTCTTATTTTAATGGGGAGGCTTTAGACTTAGCTCTTTACTTTCTCTCCTTAGTAGTAATCACACAATTGGAAAGGAAAGGACAAATATCAACAGGTCGTAATGTCCCCATTAAGTTTCAAATAGACTAAATAGCATATCAAGAAGGGTAAGTGAGAAAGTGGGTGAATATTGAGAATGGATAAGCTGGTTTTGATATAGAACTAGTTATGTAGGGGCTATGTGGACAATAAGACAAAAATGTCCTAGAGCCATAGCACTGAGAATCTTCAATTCAAGACTGGATAGAATGTATTTCATCATGCATTCCCAGGAGTCAGCCAAATCTTCTGTTGCCTGTTTTTCCATGGCCTGTGAGCTAATACGCTTTTACTTTTTTAAGTAATTGAAAAAAATTTTTTAAGAATATTTTGTGACAGGGAATTTATATTAAATTAAAATTCCAGTGTCCATAATCAAGGGTTTATTGGCACAGAGCCACCCTCCTTTGTTTCTGCATTGTGTCTGGTCTCTCATGCCACATCACGTACCTGAGTAGATGCCAGAGATTGTGTGGGGGAGAAAACTACTGGTCCTGTGCCCTGTGCTAGACCATGTGGTCAGTAAATGTCATTTCCCAGGTTTGAGTTCTGTTTCTCACTATAATTGGGACTAAGTCATCATGACCTGTGATTTTCATTTCTTAATAATAGAATATGGGCATCATTTTCTGAACTTCATTTTTTAAATTTATTCACTTCTGAGAGAGGGACAGATAGAGAGAGAGCACATGGGGGAGGAGCAGACAGGGAGAAGGAGAAAGAGAGAGAACCCAAGCAAGTTCGGTGCTGTCAACACAGACAGCGACATGAGGCTTCATCCCACCAACCCTGAGATCATGACTTGAGCTGAAATCAAGAGTCCAATGCTTAACCGACTGAGCCACCCCGGCACCCCCTGAATTTCATTCTTAAATTGTCGTTTTAACTGCTTGTTACTGTTTGTTACATGGAAGATCTTAAATGCCAAAATCCCAAGGCTAAGGATTTATGTCATTACATTCTCAGAAAATTGCCTCTGATGGATCTTCAAAGATATGTTCATGATGTGCCTGCAGCATCGAGCTGCCACAATTTCATTTTTATTATTATTCCACATTATCTTAGTGTATAGAAGGGTTAGCATTTCTTTAATTTGGCAGTGTTATCAAGAAGGTGGTTTGACTTTAGAGTTTCTCAGCCTTCCAGAAAGAAAAAAACAAACCCATAATTTTTTTGTTTCTGCACAGCACTTACTATGCATTATATTTATTTATTTCCATGTGTTTGGTGAAGACTTATTATCGCCAAATCTCCATCCTCCCTTTTCTTACAGTACTGTAACCCCCAAGTTTTAGCTGGACAGACCAAAGACTACACATCTCAGCCTCTTTTGCAGCTGGATGCTGCCATACCAGGTACGGCCAATGGAATGTAACTGGAAGTTGTATGTGCAACCCCCAGGACATATCCTTAAAAGAGAGGGCCTTCTTCTACGAGTGTGTGCGTCCTACTGCCTGTGGGATTGTGAAGTCATGGCTGAAGCCCCAGCAGCCATCTTACACCATCTTATACCTTTGGAAATAAAACCCATGTTGGAGCAACCAGACACAGATCCTAGGTTTCTTATAATGTCATATTTCTTGCCAGTTAGGGACTGACTACCTCTAAGATTTGACCATAAGAGAGAAATAAATTCTTAGGTTGTTTAAAGTGCTTTTACTTTCAGTTTTACTATTGCTGCTTTCCTCCCTGTGGGTGAGCCTCCCACTCTGCTACAGTTTCAGCCCTTGCTTGTTCCCTTCTAACATATGCATACTAACGAATGCATCCTATAGATTCTTTTTTATTTTTTTAATGTTTACTTATTCTAAAAAGAGAAAAACAGAGAGACAGAGTGTGAGTGGAAGACACAGAATACAAAGCAAGCTCCAGGCTCTGAACTATCAGCACAGAGTCCAATGTGGTACTCAAATCCACAAACCTCAAGTTCATGACCTGAGTGCAAGATGGATGCTCAACCAACTGAGCCACCCAGGCGCCCCATCCTATAGTTCTTTTTAACCACTCAGTGTACATTTCCTATTCTTCAGAAAATGCTACCCTAATTATACTTCTTTTTTTAATGTTTTTTATTTATTTCTGAGAGAGAGAAAGAGAGACAGCATGAGCAGAGGAGAGTCAGAGAGAGAGGGAGATACAGAATCTGAAACAGGATCCAGGCTCTGAGCTAGCTGTTAGCACAGAACCCGACATGGGGCTCGAACCTATGAACCATGAGATTATGACCTGAGCCAAAGTCAGACACTTAACTGACTGAGCCACCCAGGTACCCCGTAATTATACTATTTTTAATTTAACTGTTTTACATAGGCTGACTCCAGTCTCTAAGTTCCAGGGTGAGCACATGACTTGAGCCTAATGAGTCAGAACGCTCCATCTCTTGGGATAGGATGATTGTGTCATGGATGGTTACACAATGTCAACTAGAATAATTCACATTCTCAGGTTTCCTGTAGAACTTTTAAGGAAGGAAAGTCTCTCTTTCCTGTATAACTGCTCAATTACGAGAAGGGGAATCCAGAAGTAGCTAACACCCAACAGCACAGCAAAGGGGAATAACAACAATAAAAAAAAAAAAAAAAAAAAAAGAAAGTCAATACAGAGGAAACCCAGAGAAAACAGGGATAGCACTGAGAAAGAAGCAGATTATACTATCACAAAAGCCTCTGCATCTGGATATACTCAGGCTTGAAACTAAATATTCTTTGACTTTAATCCCTTGAGGGATTGTGTATTTTCCTATTCCATCCCTTTCCCACTTTTAAGCAAGTTGGATTTATCATTTGGAAGTGAAAATTCTCAAGTAATCTCTTCCTTGTTTATTAGACACTCACAAAAGCTGTAACGTGTATTATTTTAATTTTTCATAACTCCCCCATGACTTTGTGAATCTTACTAAGTTTTGTTTTCCCTACAGTGCTGAGCACTGTGTTCCGAAGAGAGCTGTGCCTAACAAGTGTTTATAGAATTAAACTAATATAAAAGACCAGCATGATTGACTATTATATGACATCTCAGTAATTGCATCCAAGCAAGATTAAAAACTTAGACAACAAAACGCCTATTGTCTTCAAGATCTTTCAGTGAATGAGGCTTCAATTGCTCAGTGTTTTCTGAGAGCTACTGGTTTGCAATTGTCTTCAGAGTCAGTGTCATTTTGTTACCATACTTTTAACTGATAAATGTTGGTCCATGAAACATGATATAATTTCTGGAAACAGCCAACATGTGGTTGGAATTAGGTCTGTTAATCAGGGGGAAAAAAAGCTAACGTGTGGAGGGTGGTCGTTGTGGAAGTGAGAAACAACAACGCCTTCCATTCTGAGTGCCTATGATGGCCAAGTCTTTGGCCAAACACTGCATGAACAGACAGCTCTGGTATTAGTTGAGTATATGCTTTGACCCAGTCATGGTGCTACGTACTTTACATGCATTTCCTTATTTAATTCTTATATGCACTTGCATGAAATATTATTCCAGATTATAGACTGAGAAATTAATAAATTACATGAAACATGTAAAGTCAGTAAGGCATGTCAATTAAGGTGCAACTCACATGGCCAAGCATAAATGAAGGTTTAGCAGAGAAGACTCAGCAAAGAGTCGGCACAATGCACCCATTCAATGAACTCTGCTAAATACAACTCACTGCTACACACACCTGCATTTCCTGCCAAAACAGTATTATTTCCACCCGCGGACACTCAGTGCTCCTTGGGGTCTTATGGTCCAATAAAGATCAGTACTTAGGCATGACTGGATGTACCATGGAAAGTTCTCCCAGAGACTCCACACTCTGAACTCCACTACTTAATACGTTTATTGAGATTATGGAAGGAAGTCATCTGGCTAGTACTATAGCAACAGAAGCTTTCTGTTTACAAGAAATATCCTTTCTGGGAAAAGGGAATATTCAAAGTCTAGATGTCAGTGACTTAGGGATTTTCTCTGCTGGCCCTACTATGATTTAGTGACTCTGTAGTCTGTTGGCTTGCCCAGTTCCTGCTGTGAGCTAACTCGGGCTACACCATGTGGTGGGTGAGATGGGGAGGCGCTAGCATCATTCAGCAAATCTGTGATTTGACTTTTTCTCTATAAGTATATACCTTCTTGAAGTGACTACATTATTTGAATAATTTGTGGGGTTTTTGGCTCATGATTTCATAGTGTCCATTTTTCTATGATTACTGCATACAGAACATTATAGGTGTGCTTCCAAAGGTAACAGATTCAGTTTTCCTTTGAAAATGCATGAGAGAGAGAGAGAGAGAGAGCCAGAGTGTATACTACACAGGAATCTCCATTTCTTGTCTATTTGAAAGAAAGTCTCCCATCAATTTCAGCTGAGAGAATGAGCATGTATCTCATGGCTATCCTGCACATCGATGGTGATAATCAGTACTGAAAACATCCCAGGGTAAAAAAAAAAAAAAAAAAAAAAAAAAGACACAGGGTTCTCTGATAGTATCGTATTTTCTTTATTTGTGTCTCTGAAACTAATCCAGAAACTGGAATAGAGGCAGTAATTCATGAGGCTTGATGGATACACATGCTCTTGTCTGCAAAGAGAAGTGGATGCTGTTATTTAAAAGGACATCTAGCACTATAGGCAGGAGGCTTTCATTTCACCTGCTGCTTCTGTACCACTCAATGAAATCACTTTCCTGGTGGTGACTTAGAGCAGGTCTCTGTCATGCTCTGTAACTCTGTGTGCCTGCCTGTTGAAGCAGCTGGAAATTTTCTGTGCTTGCAGCATGCAAAAGACAGCCCTGTGGTGGTGCCATTGAGAAAAGGATGGGACAGCCTGCTTCCACCTTTCCCTGGGGACCACAGAAAACAGTTCCAGGGCACCGTGAGGGAGGGTGGAAGCAGATAGTCAGGATGAGGGAGGTCAGATGTGATATGCTAACAGGCACAAATGCTCTTGCCCTTTGGCAAGATGTTTAATCTTTTCCTGCCTCATTTCTTTATTTGTAAACTTAGTATATAGTAACACTGATACCATAGAATTGTTGGAGAGATTAAATGACTTTCTACAGTTTTCCTACAGGCTCTCTATGTGTGCTCACGATATCAGCAATCACATGTTAGCTGGGATGATAATAGAGACAGGGGCAAAGGTTTTTATTAAGGACAGACATAGAAGGGGATGGGCATTTTGAAGGCAAACTGCCTAACAGAAATTTGTAATAGTCCTCCTTTAAAATGTGATAACTATAGCAATACTATTTACTGACTTTTCACTCCATAAAGCAGTCAGACAGTCATGCATTATCCCACATATGGCTGAGGAGTATGGGCCTCACAATGGAAAACGCAGCCTCCATGGCCCACAAAGCTTATTAGTGGTAGAGTCAGAATGGAATTTCAGATGATGTGACTGTGAGCATGAATTACACAGGACTCAAGACAACATGATACAGGGGCTTGTGTCCTTCATTTTGGGGGTGAGCGTGGAGTGACAGGGGAAATGCAGGGTCTCCTGGGAAAGGAAAGCTAGGATGAGGCACCAGGTTGGGGGCCCTTTGGAACTGGGAAAGGCAGAGTCTGGACACCTCGAGGTGAGAAGACAGTCAGCTTCCAGTCCCTGCTTAGTCTCGACAGATGACATGTCACCTCTAAGAAGCCTCTCCTTCCATCGGACCTGGTTTGGCCACTGCCTGCTTTTCACAGCAGCCCATGGTCCTTCCTGCATCACTTCCATGCGCATTTTGGGTCTCCCCACTAGACTTTCAACTCTGAGAAAGCAGGTGCTTTCATAACTGCACCCTGGGCTGATCCCGGTGCCTGGCCCACAGCAGGGGCCCATGCATGTAGTTTCTGAATGGAGAGTGAGGGAGGGGCCACCAGGATATCTCTGCAGTCCAGCACTTGTGTGGTCTGTGTGAGTCCTCCAGACTCAGTTAACTTGATTACAGAATGAGAGGTTCTAATACAAAATAACTGGAGTGGCCATGGGTGAGCCAGAGGTGAGGGAAGGGGCAGGTGCCTTTCTTCACCTAGAAAATAGCATCAGGTCTTCAGAATTCAGGCTAGAAGGTGGGTAATGATGGTCAGAAGTCTGGAGATACAGGTTCACCACGACTTCCCCCAAGCTGAGATGCAGGAAACATTCAGAAGCGCTTGGCCTGCCGGCTGCAGAGAAGGGCAGAAGGCATTTCAGGGAAAGCACTCAGGGCAGGACAGGTCAGGAAGCATAGCACACCAGGAAAACACTTCTGCAGGCAGGACCTACCCTCGTCTCTGACAGAGCCAGTCCCTTGAGGACCCCATGGCTGCAATTCTGGGTCAGCACAGAAACCTGCGGTAGCTGGCCTGCTTTCCCCTCAAGGCAAATGGAAGTTTGCACGTATGTTTTATATTTCATCCCTCAGCAAAGATCAGATTTGGAGAACTCACACTGTTCACAACTCACCCAGCTGTGTTCGCTTCCTAGATTTTGCCCTCATTCCCTCCATAGTATGCTATGTCTTCTTTACCCGACATCCTTTCATTCTCCAATTCAGTTTACACAATTCTTTTTCGTCTTCATTTGTACTGTTGTGTAACTTGTTCTTATTTTCTTTGAACTATACCTTTTGTTATTTTTATTACTTGATGTTATATTCAAGCTCCTTATGGGTACTTTTGTTCTTCCTACTTCTTCAAATGTGCTTCAGATTGGCATGCAATATTTGTGTATAGGAAGAATTCCAGATATCATATTAGGTAAGGAATTCAGTGCTTTCTATCATCTGTGTCAACGATTTCCCATTTCTAAGAGCTCACAAGGAAAATGGTATTGATGTAAACGGATATAGGTGAATGGAAGAGGTTCCTTGGCCAGAGGTCACTAGCCAGGGCTCTGGGTATGTTGGTTCCAACTAGCTGGCTTGAGTGCTGAGGGTATCAGTATTTTTTTTTTTAAATGTTTTATTTATTTCTAGGAGAGTGAGAGAGACAGTGTGAACAGGGGAGGGTCAGAGAGAGAGGGAGAAACAGAATCTGAAACAGACTCCAGGCTCTGAGCTGGCAGTCAGCACAGAGCCCGACGCGGGGCTCGAACCTACGAACCGCGAGATCATGACCCGAGCGAAAGTCGGACGCCCAACCGACTAAGCCACCCAGGCGCCCCGAGGGTATCAGTATTTCATCATGTCCCTGATTCATGTGCAAGACCCTTCATGCCTGTGCACACGATCCAGAAGCTCTGATTTATGTGAAATGTCAAATAAAAATTGTGCTAAACAGTTGACCAGACAAGGAAGACTTTTTTCAAGACTTTGGCAGGAGGGGAGAGAGATTAAAATCGACTCCACCAATACAAATTGAAAGAGAGCCTTTGGGCACTGGGGTGAGCTAGTGAAGCCCTGGAGCACATCAGCAGAAATTCGTCAATGTGATTAGTTCATCTGTGTTTGCTTAGACCTGCACAACCCCGTCTCTGCCTCCAACTTCACATGGCTTCTCTTTTCCCGTGTCTCTTCTTTGGACATTTGTCATTGGGTTTAGAGTATGCCCATGTAATCAGAATAATCTCACCTCTAGGTCTTTAAATTCATTACAGCTACAGAGGGTTCCAAATAAGATCTGTCACAGGTCCTGGGGGTTGGGATTTCATCATCTCTTGGGAGGACACTGTCCAATCCATATCCTCCCTTGATGTATATATACTACTGACTGTTTCCATGCTGAACCCAGGCTGACACACCCTTCCCAATCTTCCTCTGTATAATGATGAAATGAGTGGACAGAAGGTGATCTTAAAGGTTTATCTTAAATAATTGTTTAAATGCCTTGTGATTAAGGAGAGCACAGGCTTCCCAATTCCTTAATTATTGCTTTCAAAGAATCCTACAGCAAGCATCAAAGGGAAGATCATTAGTAATAGTAAGGAAGCTGCTTTTATTTCCTTCAATAACAACAAAGTAAAGCTCGCTGTACACACAGCACTATAGCACTGGTCACAACAGAGTTTATAGTGTTTTCCCTTTACTGTATTTTTCTATGCAAACCATGAAGAGAAAATATAAATAGAAGATATGTTTTCCTTGTCTCTTCAGTTAAGTATTGACATTCTCTCTAAGGAGAGAGATTTAACAAAGATTGGAACTGATTAGAAATACCCCTTCTCAACACTTTCATAAGAAAATAACAAGTCAGTCAGATTTCTCTCCCTCCTGATGTGATTAAATATTCCTGATAGATTCCAGTCCATCTTTTATTAAAAGGATATTGAAGAGGTAAGCATGTTTCTTGCTGTCTCATAAAGGCGTCTACCAATAAATTATTTGTGCTAAAGTGGAAAACACTCAGAAGAATCAATTCTTAATGCAAGAAAAGAATAATTTTGCAACTTGGTGAAAGAATATGACTTTCAAATATTTGGAATTATAGTCAAAAATTAACTCTAAGGGACCAAACCAAAGATCTCTGTTAGTAACATACAGTAGTCAAGTCCCAACATATGATCAAATCGATACCCTTGCAGGAGCCAATGCATTTTCTTTTCCATTTAATGTTTCCTTCACCTCACCCATATGTAAAATGAATATTTCCACATACTGATTAAATCAAATCTTGGTTGAAACAGACCTTCCTTGCCAAGAATATCAGCATTTTTAATGGCAGGTCTATGGAAAAGAGCAGGATTACATCTTTTGACAGCATGCATATACATATATGTGATTTTGTGCATTATCTTTTATAGTAACAGTTATTTAAAATACTAGCTGAGGGTGAAGAATAACCATTATTAGTCAAAAGAGATGCAAAAAACACCTAGTATAATACATCTCATTAATGTAAAGATTTTATAGAGGGTCAGCTGGTCATATGATACAATATTCAAAGCCATTGTCATGTTGTTAATTAAGAGTAACTGAGTCATTGCAAATTAGATGGAAATTTGAGTAAGAGAATATTTGGGGAAAAGGTGGGTTTTATAAATTCCTTTCACGTGCCTTCTTATATTCAGAGCTCCCAGTAGGGCTTATTTTAATGAATAGATAGGAATAGTCAGTAGCCTGTAACAAATCTAAGAGTATTACTGTCACACTGTTTGTTAGTACACACACAGTTTCAGAAAGGGAATAGACAGATTTGAGAACAATGTGGAACTGTGTGCTGTCACTGTCCCAGATCACATTTGTGCAGGTCAGTTAATTTTACTCTGTGTCCACGTTAGAACGTGTCCTTTCAGATGAGCCCTGTGCTCATTGACGACAGGGTGGGAGAGGGTTTGCTGTGGCCACAGGAACCGTTGCTCTGAATTGTCCTCCTCTACTAATGAAAACAACACAGAATGGACAGCAGTGTTTGTTTCTTAAATGATGACACGTTTTTACAAAAAAAAAAATGTTTAAATGTTTGAACACTATTTTTTTCTTTAAAAAAAGCCTCTCCGACATATGCTTGACAAGATTCTTGATTTTCTCAGTAGATTTTTGTTTTCTGTAAACAAGAAGAGCAAACCAACTATTATGTATATTATCATCAGTTTCAATTGGACAAAATCAAACTTGATAATAGTTGATTTCATGTATCTAATTGCTGGTAAGAGAGTTTCTCTAAAATACAGAAAGGTTCTTAATTGTTCTATGCTTTAGAATCATTACTGTTTCTCTGTGTGGAATTCTTTCTTATCTCAGTGCTACCCAGGAATGTGCTCTGGATTCTCCATGGGCTGGGAAATATTAAAAGACGGTCTTACCCAAGGGGCGCCTGAGTGGCTTAGTCGGTTAAGCGTCCGACTTTCGCTTAGGTCATGATCTCGCGGTTCGTGGGTTCGAGCCCCGCGTCGGGCTCTGTGCTGACTGCCAGCTCAGAGCCTGGAGCCTGTTTCAGTCTGTGACTCCCTCTCTCTCTGACCCTCCCCTGCTCACGCTGTCTCTCTCTCTTTCCTAGAAATAAATAAAACATTAAAAAAAAAAAAAAAAAAAAAAGATGGTCTTACCCATTCTGGAAGGATGGATTACTACTTTACCTGACTCTTTAAAACAAAAGTGATTCTGTTCAAACAGAAAAACACCTGGGAAGTTTGAAAAGCAACCAAAAAACCCCCTATCTTTCCTTTTCTATAGACCTGCAGTGTAAATGGACTTTGCATAAAGAAAATTGACATACAGAGCAGTGTGAACGTTCTCTAACATTGATTTCAGAGTAGCTGGCATTGATTCTGTGTGCAATAATCCCTCATAAGATCCACATGATGGGAACAGTAGCAGAAGCAGAGCATGTGTCCCTACAGTGTAAAGGTAACTGGTCACCAACTTATTATTTAAAAGTTTGGATATGGAGTAGCATGTGCACAATCACATGTATGCACCTGTGGAGGAAAGGCCACGTGAGGACGGAGGGAGAAGGGGTCCCATCTGCTAGTGGGGGGACAGGATCCTCACCAGTAGCGTAATCAGCTAACACCTTGATCTTGGACTTTTCAATGTCCAGAACTAGAAGGAATAAATTTCTCTCATTTCAGCCCCCAGTCTCAGGTCTTCTGTTCTGTCGGCCCCACTGAGCAATGAGGCACAACAGACTGAATGGTGCTTTGGGGTCTGGACGGGATCTGTATTTCCAGGTGAGGGTTCCACTCTATAGTCTGAATCTGGGCCCAGAATTGTCACCTCCTGGCTCTGTGACACTGAGCAAGTGACTTCAGGTCTCTGGCCCTCATTTTCTGATGTAGAAAATGAGAGATTTCATGGTTTCCTTCCAAGAAAAATAAGTGTACAGAACATACTTTAGTAAAGGGAAACTTTGAGTTGACAACATAGTTAAAACATGTCCTGGTCTGACATCTAAAGATTTATTGGGTATGGATTCAACCCTAAATCCCATTAGATATATATAAGAATTAATTAGCATTGGGGCTCCTGGGGAGCTCAGTTGGTTAAGCATCTGACTCTTGGTTTTGGCTCAGGTTATGATCAGGTTGGTGAGTTTGAGCCTGGCATCGGGCTCTGGCAGCATGGAGCCTACTTGGGATTCTCTCTGTCCCTCTCTCTCAAAATAAATAAACTTAAAACTAAAATAAAATAAAACATTTTGAGGATCACACATTTTTTCACTGGTCTCTAGAGTGCCTCACGCACTGTTGAATGGACTAGGGCTGTAGAAGGTAAAAACTTAATTCTGCATGGCCACTTCTCTGTCAAGACCAACAGATTTTTGGGTTGGCTTTGAACAGCAGATGACAGTGAGTTCTTGTTAACACCTGTTGAGTGGCCAGGAGAACCACTCTGCCCTGACAAAAGGAATGTGCTCTTTTAATTAAATAATCATCCATACTTAAGAATGGACAGCATGTTGTCATCAAAGGAGATGTGAACTCTGCCATCCACAGGGAACTTCCTTCCACATTATCGATGGCTTGGGCCTGTTGTTTCATTTCTGTAATGGAATAGAGCCTCTATAACATTTCAACCACTGAGCCATCAAAGGTAAGAGTTAGATGAAAAATGAAATCTGCATTTAAAATCCTAACAGCATTTTTGGTGCTGAAACTCATTATAAGTTTTCAGAGAATGATGTACTTTTCTCTCTCAATTTCACTGGAATATCATATACAATTTTTATAACCACTTTATTGAAATAAAATTAACATACCATAAAATTCACCCATTTAACATGTACCAACCAGTCCGTGGTCTTTCCTATATTTACAGATATGCACAAACATCATCATAGTCAATTTTAGGATATTTTCATCACTTCAAAAATAAATCTTGTTCCATTTAGCTACCAGGACCATCTTCTGGTCCCCTGTGCCCCTCCAGCTGCACCCTCACTCACCCACAGTCTGTCTCTGTTGACTGGTCCATTCTAGATACTTTGCATAAATGTGATCATTTTACACTGTTTTTGGTGACTGCTTCCTTCACTTAGATAATTTTTTTGAGGTTTTGGAGAGTCATCTAAGAACCTGAATCTAGTAACACCACATTGAACTTGTCCATACACATTTCAAGAAGTAAAGGTGCTCTGGGTCCAGAGTCGGGTTCACAGGAGGTAGGAACAAAGTGAGCACCTCTCAACCTTGAGAAACTGCAGATTTCTATCCTTAGAGTAATGTTTGCAACTCCTTAGGCATGAAGTAAACAAGGTCTTCAGGATCAGCCTCTCATGTGCTAACTCTCATGACCTACTGATCCAGGAGCCCAGAAGGGACCCAGGGTTTCCATGTCCTTTGCCTCCTTCAGCCTAACAGACATCCTAGGAGTGCGCTCCACAGCCACCATGCTGGGCCAAGGTCTGCCAGGTTTGCAAAGGTTATGTGACATGTAATGCATTGATAACCTATGGTTTTACATGACAGTATCACACACCATCAATGAAACCACTGAGGGGAACTTGGAGAGATGAGTGCTTTGGGGAGTGGTCCAGAAATTCACACATTATCCAGAGAGTGTCAGGGATTGCACTGTTGAGATGTTATATTTCTTGATTAGATAATGTGGAGCACCCCTACATGGACTCTATTATCTCGCCTTGAGCTGGCAAGTTCGTGTCTTAGTGTGGAGGAGATAATGTCATAATTATTCTGCAGAGGCAAACACGAGATGCCGGGACTCCATGACTGGGAGGGCGAGTCGTCAGGCATTCCCCATGCCTGGGTTGTGGGCTCTGATGTTGGGGTCTGACATTCGCTGCTGAGGTGAGCCTGCTGATCTCTAGCTCAGAAATGGTGAAGTGAAAGGCAGAAAGTTCTGTCAATGCTACAGGGGCGTGAATCCAATATGCTTGACTGTTATTTTATTTCTCTGGGTAGATTTGCTACACGGGTCCCCCCCTTGTCCAGGGTTATGCTTTCCATGTTTTTGGTTACTGATGGCTAACCCGAGGCTTACCCATGGTTAACCAGAAGCAGATGCACATTCTTCTAGCATATCATCCAAAAGTCATTACTAGCTCAAACTATCACAGTGTGTTGGTCATCCACTCACTTCACCTCAGGTCAAGGCTTCACAAGAAGGATGAGCTCAGTATAAGGCATTTTGAGAGACTTTATTATAGGCATAATATAAGAAAACACATGGTGTCTTTGTAGGGTTTGTACTATCTGCAGGGTCAGGAATCCACTGGTTCTTAGAAGGTGTACCCCAAAGACCAGGGGGGACTGTATTTCAGCGTTATATAGGTGTAGGCTGAATTACCAGTCAGTGTAAGACACTGTATCCAACAAGGAGCCAGTTCAATGAACAAAATCAATTGCCCTTGTTCTCTGGAGATGAGGAGTACAGAAGCCCTCCAGTCAGAAGTGACTTCAAGTACATGTGTTGTCATTTCACAGCCAAGCAGACTCTGCTGGTCAAGTATTGAAAAATACCCACATAGACCAAATTTTTCCATTTGGGGAAAAATCTCATTTCTGTTGCTCTGGATTAGCTCCCTGCCCCTTATTTTTTCATTAAACTGCACTAGAACATTTCTCTGGACAAGTAAGTATTCAGTAATGCATCCTTACTGCACCCCAGGGGAGTATTGACCAAAGTTGCTCTGTGCTGGTGGCATCCCAGCTACCCACCTGGTTCTTCTAGAAACACAGCCTTGTTTACTTTCCAACCTCTACCATGATTTCTAGCTGCTAATGCATAATTGCCTTTCTGTACAATAGAAGTAGGAATACAATGTGTGGGTGAGGTCTTCACCCAAGGCAGATCGACATGCATTCAGGTTAGCCAGATTCTTTAAGCTTCTCCTGGTCCACTGCTCAGGGTACGTGTAGAGTAACTCTTATGAGAGTAAGGGAGAGTAACTCATGGCTCTTCTATCACTGATGGGTTTATTATCATTTGAAAGTTATGTGTAGTAAAAAGATTAGTAAATAAAAACCAAGTTACATTTCCCAAATTCAACTTTTCAGTACAGGAATTTATGGAGAGTATAACGATATCTCAGGGCAGTTTGTATTGAATATTCCATGGGTGCAAAAATATTCTCTTGCTTAGCTCAGAGACAGTTTTGGCAACATGGACTTTTCTGTTTTCCATGTTACATTGAATGCTTTCATATCTTATACTCACAAGAAACAGGAATTAGGATTTCTGCTGTTTTCCTGGAAAGGGAACATCACTCAGATGCGCATCGGTTGCTGCAGGAATCATAATGTGCAATTTGAAAGACTGGCTTCTTTTAACATGATCAGGTGCAGCCCTTGCTTGTGGGGAGAACATAATAACTGCAAGTCTGAACCCACTACAGGCTTCATAGTTGTGGGCTCCTCAGGTATTAGCCTTCATTCAGACTCTGCTAACTGAAAGGTGTTTTCAAAAAGTTAACAAAGTGAAATGCTACTTTTAATTAAAAAGAAAAAAGTTTGAGGTGTTTGCATGTAGACTCTGGTTTTTCTTAATAAGCATGAAAAAACTTTATCCGGTTTACCAATCCATCGATTTACCAATTTTGAACTAAAAATGCCAGTGGAGTGTCTTGAATCCAATATGAACATCCTGTCCTCTGTGGGTTATCTGGGTAATGGTGTCACTTGGTCTTTCTGAGCTGTGGTGATCAGGCCAGCAGGCACTTTGGGAAAGAGAAGATTACTAACTCGACCAGAAAAGCTGGGGATAAATAGTGAATAAATCTCTTTTTTTCCTTCAGTCTCCATTAAATTACAGCACAAATATGTTCTAAGAATTGATCTGTGGTTTGTTTTTGAAGTGAAATCAGGATATTTTTTTCTCAACGTTTTTAACCATCCTGTGAATTCTGGTGTCTGTAAGTTGGGCGTCCCCTGTGTAACAACTGCCCTACGATGTAATCTGTTCACATGTGCCAGCCCTCTGAATACAGAAAAATATACTTTTTCAAGTTACTGCTCAATCCTAATACTTAAATATTTAGGCATTTCTTATAAATCTTCATACTTCTGGGGCGCCTGGGTGGCTTAGTCGGTTAAGCGTCCGACTTTCGCTTGGGTCATGATCTCGCGGTTCGTGGGTTCGAGCCCCGCATCGGGCTCTGTGCTGACTGCCAGCTCAGAGCCTGGAGCCTGTTTCAGTCTGTGACTCCCTCTCTCTCTGACCCTCCCCTGCTCATGCTGTCTCTATCTCTCTCCTAGAAATAAATAAAACATTAAAAAAATAAAAATAAAAAAATAAATAAATCTTCATACTTCTGGGCTCTCTTGGAAAAATTGGAATATTTGGGAAAGTGGAAAGTGGCCCTGCTCATCTGCTTGGGAACAGTGGATGCAGCTGTAGGAGCCGCATGATTCCACAGTTTCCACAGTTTCCTACCCCTCCCCCATTCTCCAAACAGAGATCATTTCCATGTATTTTCCTGAATCCAAAGAGAAACAAAGAAGGGATGTTTATAGTTATTTATGATATTTAACCTTTGAACAAATGCAAATCTGCGGGTGGTGGTGTCATCTGTGGTGAATGCCTCCTCCTTGCAGAAAAGAGGCCCCCCCTCACAAGTGACAGTGTGGCCCTGTCTCTGCACCTGAAGGGGGCGGGTGTCAGTCAGTCCCTCAAGGCCTTTGTGATGCCTCCACCATTGTCCCTGGAGTCTTTCTGAGGCTAAACCCAAGGCCACATTACACAGAAAAGCAAAGCTAATTCACTTTTTATTTTTTAACTTGAATTTTGTCCCACTGTGTTTCATCTTGAATGGCTGTGCTGCAGAGTTTCAGAGCCTTGGGCCTGGGCTCTACCCGCATGGATTGGGTGGTCTGGATTTACTAATATTTACCTTTCTTGACTCTGGAATGGTGTTGTCTTTATGGGTCCCAGCTTCCTTCTCTGTAAAATAATAGAGTCTGCACTAGGGTTAGTGAGGGATACATGGTCAGTACAGAGAGAAGCCCAGTAAGAGCTCCATCAGGCCCAAAGGTCTTCACTACCCCCTGCCATCTCCAAACCAACTTGCTAAATTATAATGCTATTTGCACCAGAAAAAAGTAAAGTTAAATATCAGTAACAACTAAAATGCTGGATATTAGTCTACCCAGGATCACTTACTATATACTAGCCACTTTCTGCACAGTATCTTATTAAATCCTAACCATACCACAACATACTAGGTTTGGAGAGAAAGAGGGAGAAAGGGAAAGAAGGAGAAAGAGAGAGAAAGAGAGAAAGGTTTGTTTCAGGGAGTTGGCTCACGGGATGGTAGAGGCTGTGAAGCGTCAGTTTGCAGGGAAAGCAGGCAGGCTGGAGACCCAGGAAGAGGTGCCCTTGTGTCTGGAGGTGATCTTCTGGAAGGATTCCCTCCTCTTTCTTATAGGTCAGTTTTTTTCCTCATAAGGCCTTCAACTGGCTAAGGCCCACCCACATTATGGACTGTAATCTAGTTTTTGCAGAGTCAACTGATTTAATGTTACTCTCACCTAAAAAAAATACCTTCACAGAGGGATGCCTGGGTGGCTCAGTTAGTTAAGCATCCAACAATGATCTCACAGTTCAGGAGTTTGAGCCCCGTGTCGGGCTCTGTGCTGACAGCTTAGAGCCTGGAGCCTGCTTCAGTTTCTGTGTCTCCCTCTCTCTCTGCCCCTCCCCCACTTATTCTCTCTCTTTCAAAAATAAATATTAAAAAAATTAAAAATACTTTAATAGAAAGACCTGAAATAATGTTAGAACAAATAACTGGGTACTGTTGCGTAGCCAAGTTGACAGATAAAATTAATCATCATGCACTGTGGTATATGGTGTCATTATTCCAATATTAAAATAGGAAATTAAGACTCAACAAATTTAAGTTGCTAATTCAGAAGGCTGGCAGAAAAATGTTGAATCTATGATTTCAACCTCCGTCTGTTTTTTTTTTTTGGGGGGGTGGGGGCTCATTCTTTTTTTTAATAAATTGTTTAATGTGTATTTATTTTTGAGAGAGAGAGAGAGAGATAGAGCATGAGCAAGGGAGGGGCAGATAGAGGAAGACACAGACTCCAAAGCAGGTTCCAGGATCTGAGCTATTAGCAGAGCCTGTTGTGGGGCTCGAACTCCTGAACTGTGAGATCATGACCTGAGCTGAAGTCAGAGGTTTACCCAACTGACCCACCCAGGAGCCCTTTACAGGCTTCATTCTTAATAATGGTTTCAGGGTATGTGACTGTGTGTTATGATATATGATTTATGATATGATCTGCCCTGCATTTGCATGATACACTCCCTTTCGTACGTAAGGCAGTCTCTATTTCCTCACAAGTCCTAAAGTAATCTCCTATCCTTTTGCTCATACAGAAAAATCAAAATCTCTAACTTAGAACAATACCTACACCCTTTCTCCGTTGTCCATAGTGGACACAATCCAAGCAGCAGTGGCTTGTCGGTGCACAGTTCTCTCCCTCACTAGCTATCGTGGAGCCATCCTTCCATGAGGTTTCCTGCACTGCCAGCAAGCCCTCCCAGAGGGGGTTCCCTGACTCTAGTTCTCCTGCATGTCCTCCTGGAGGAGGAACAGGACACCCCAGGGCTCACAGCACCACTTACTCCTCCCACAGCGACCACTGACCTTGGTGCCAGCTTCCCAGTGGAGGAGGGTGTTTCTGCATCAAAAGTGTTAGCTCACAACCTGACAAACATTTCAGTCTTTAACAATACCATTGCTTTGAGCCATAGATCAGAATGGAGATTTATCTGGGAGAAATTAAATATGAAGGAAATAAGGGAGAGCAAAAGACAAGGAGCAAATGAGTTTGTCAAGGTCTGGTTCAGTCTATGCCAGTTTCCAGGGTATAAGACCCGTGCCCTGACAGCCACTGGGTATAGGGACGCTGTGCCCTGACAGCCATTGGGCGTAGGGCCTGGTGTTCTGGAAGTCCCTGGATGTAGGACCCTGTGCCCTGAAAGCCACTAGGCATAGGACCCTTCCCTTGGCAGTCACTGTAGTAATCTGTCATCATGAATTTAGTTGCAGTAAAAATCAATCTCATATCCGGGAAAGGGGAATTTGCACCAAATATAATCTGACTCCTTTATATAAATGGCATGCCAATTCTGAAGAATTTAGGAAGTTTGCTACAGTGTCTCCACCAAATGTTAGGCTCTCCCACATCCCACATTCCCTGTTCCTCCTGGAATGAATATCCCTGTTCTCCCCATCTGCGCTTGGCCCCTCTGCATCCCTACACTTCAGTGCTGGAGTCATTGGGGGCCCTGTCTAGTCCTAGCAAACTGTAGCTGGATAGCTCCAGAGTAAACCTACGGCCGTGTCTGCACATCCCTGACCCAGTTAGGATTTTGGTACTTTCCCAACACTGGCGAGCTCTCCAGAGTTACATGTATCTATTGGTTTTTCTTCAGCAAAAGGGCCCCTCTGCTAATTTATAGAAACCACTAATTTCTAGAAAGTTAGTAATTTCTACCAAATAACCCACTTTGTTTTCTCATTTCCTCCAATCTGATCACTGTCTCTGATCACTATCACAATCTGATCACTATCTCACTATCCACACCTGGATATGATCAGGTCTTAGATCTCATAATCTGATATGTGACCACATTTGTCTGCTGTGAGTTAAAACACAAAAATGAGAAGGACTTCCAGGAGGGGGAAGACTCCAGAGTGGCCCTCAGTCAATTAGCTTCTAGGAAGAAAGTTCATTTGGGGACAGACTATGTCCATCTCTCCTTTGACTTAATCATGTTGAAAAACCCACAGGCTGAGGGATGCCTGGTTGGCTCAGTTGGCTGAGTGTCTGACTTCGGCTCAGGTCTTACAATCAATGAGTTCGAAGTCCCCTGAGGTGCCCTGTGCTGACAGCTCAGAGCTTGGAGCCTGCTTCAGTTTCTGTGTCTCCCTCTCTCTCTGCCCCTTCTCCTCTCTCTCTCTCTCTCTCTCTCTCTCTCTCTCTCTCAAAAATAAACATTAAAAATTTTTAAAAATAAAAACAAAAACTGAATTACTTCTGTTCCTCTCCCTTCTCCCCACTCCTACAATCCTAAGAATTTTTTTTTGAAATCTTTTATGTTTATTTACTTTTGAGACACAGAGAGAGACAGAGACAGAGAGACAGAGACAGAGCATGAGTGGGAGAGGGGCAGAGAGATAGGGAGACAGAATCTGAAGCAGGCACCAGGCTCTGAGCTGTCAGCACAGAGCCCAATGTGTGGCTCCAACTCACAGACCTTGAGATCATGGTCTCAATGGACCATGATCAATGGACTGAGCCACCCAGGCGCCCCTATGAATTTCTTTTACATGGACACTAATTGCATTGTAATGTAGGCCAAGCATCAGAGTTTTAATGACCTGCCCTTTGATCTATTTGATGAAGGTGGAATACAAAGACATAACCCAAAACACAATGAAATTTTCCTCTTAGGATCCAGAGTATCTGTGGTCTCCTCTCTCTGCTTCCTTGAGTTTATCCTTAGAGTTTTAAAAAAATTAGATAAATAAACAATGAATCTCATTTTATCCCAATGTCTTGCCTGTGGAACCATGGTACACACTCTACCCTTTTCAATTTCATCCAGTTTATCATTTTATGAGCAAGCAACACTGTACCTAATTGCTTTCATCCTAGGAGCTTTGTAACCACAGTACATTTTGCATGAGGAATGCCTATAGCTTGCTAGTCATCCTTCTAAAGATTGGTTGTCTTTCCTCCAGTTAATAAGAGAAACAAGAAGCATGGCAAGATGAGATTGTTCCTGCCTATAGAATTTAGGTAGGAGTCAAGGCAAACATGTCAGGTGTCAAACAGATGCTTAGAGATAAAAATGTCATTTATTATCGTGTTAATCAGTATAAGCAGCTTTATTATTCTGTAAACCTCTGGAAAATAACAGCAATTTCACTTACACTAAGATTCCACTTTATCAGTTGTTAAACACAAAAAATCAGTTGCAAACAGAATTGTGCTTGAGGTTTTGTCAGTTAATTTGGATGAGGATTTAATGTAATTATATATTCTTGTGAAAGACATTTATTAATGGTATTTCAGATTTACCTTAATACGGACCAACTCAAGACTTTTTTTTTTTTTTAATGACTAAAAACTGGGCATCAGATTGGAAATTAATTGATAAATTTATAAATATCATTTTTGAAATTTCAATTTATTCCATTTTTAAGAGAAAAGCAGTTGACTTGAGGAAGCTAAACTCATTTTATTGAGACTCCTAATGAAACACATTTTCTTTTTTTTTTCTGTTTTGAGTGGGGGAGGGGCAGCTTTTTATCCTGAGAAACAAAGAACAACAGAGACTGGGGGGCAGAGAACTGTTGATTGTCTACATATTAATATTCACATATGCTCTGATAAAAGTTCCTGGGAGAGGCTTTCAAGGGGGAAACAGGCTTTGTCTTCACCAGTCCTCTCTCTGTGATAATTCCCTACGTCTGCACATCAGTTGGAGATGGAAAAGCACCTGAATGATGGGGGCTTTGGAAATTAGTTGGCAGATTTCAACAAAGACTTCTTTGGTAGAAAACAGAATAAGCAGAACAATGACTTGACTTACTAAGCTTTTGCTTGGAAGTGTATTACCTGATGGCTTAAAAAAAAAACTATGATTGGAAAAATAATCACATTTTTAGACCTTTATTCGACCTTTATTCTAACTTTTCCCTAAAAAGTCCTCAGCTTAAATTTTCCTTCCTCAGAAAGTCCTTCCTTCACCCTTTCATCAAAACCATGATACCCACATTCTTCATCACACTTATCACATCTTTTAATTACGTGCAAATTTGTTTCCCTGTCTCCCTCAGAGTATAAACTCCCGGCCATCAGGGATCTTTGTGATGATTCCCCATCTGCCCACTCCTTAGCGCCTTATGAGATAACCTGTGCAGGAAGGAGCTCAGTGGACACGAGTTAGTGAGCAGCTGGGAAAGCCTCAAAGTTCCCAGGGATCCACTGCAGAAGATCCGGGCCAACAGGCTCCTGGAGCTGTCCAGCTGCAGTGTGCTGACCACAGCCCTGCTCTCTTTACTGGCAGTACACCATGTGAGGCTAACACTGTGAACATCTTCTGGAAAACATCTGAGCATCTGACTTACTGCCCTCATGTCTGTGGATTTCATAATGAGAACTTTTTGGTGCTAGTGGGCACTGGTGATTGTAACAACCTCATAAGGAAGACATTAACTAGCCAAGACTCTAACTGATGTTCTCCCTCCCTGGTCCTCGGTGTTCTTTGGTGCCTAAAGGGATTCCTGATGTTCCCTTTAGCTGTGCTATTCTATGAATCTGTCCTTCTGTTGGATAACTTTGTTTTATCTCCTTCATACTTCGAGACATTACAAAGGACAAAGTAAATAAGAAGACATGACGATATCAGCACTATAAGTTAAGGATGCCCAAGCACCTGAAGGGTGTGAAGAAGAAAACACGTGAATAGGTATATACACAAGAAAGAACAAATCATCTTCTTCATTACTTGTTGGAGTTGTTCTATCACAAAAAATGTCTGTGGAGAAAATGGATGAATGAAAATAAAAGCCTGCATTGCTGAAGACTCTTCTTGTGATTAGCTAAATGGTCTTTACTCCAGACGGTGATTTATTGTCTAGTAGCCTATTAGATTGCTTTAAAAAATAAACAAAGAATCAACAGTAACAGAACTTGAAAATTCCTTTTCAAATAATATCTTTGTTTTTAAATTTATTTATTTTGAGAGAGAGAGACAGAGAGAAAGGGAGAGAGAGAGAATCCTAAGCAGTCTCCGTGCTGTCAGAACAGAACCTGACATGAGGCTTGGCCTCAGGAACAGTGAGATCTTTACCTGAGATGAAATCCAGAGTTGAGACACTTGATTTCCCCAAGTGCCCCACAAGTAATATCTTTAACTTAGAAATATAGCTTATTTATTTTTGGGGGCAAATAGTTAATGAAACAGTTTTTCATTGGTATTAGGAATAGCATCAGATAAACCAGGCACTTGGCAGAGGTATTTCTTCCATTTGATCAAAATTTAACTTGCATTTTGTTAAAAATAACAATTTGCTATAGTGATATGTATTTTCTATGAACATTCAAAATATAGAGATCATCAAGAAAAATATTAAAAAATAGTATTCAGGCATAAGCAACATTTCGATGCAAAACTCTCTGGGACACACACACACACACACACACACACACACACACACTCTCTTTTTAGAAAACATCAGAAGTAATGTAAAGTTCAGTGAAATTTCTCATTGACCCTAAATTACTTCAATGCAATAAACCATAAATAAATTTTGACCTTCATGTTACATCTGGAAGTGATAGCAGATGGGGGAGTTGGGTGCCACAAGCCTGAGCTGAGTGAGGACACAGAAACAGAGGCTCAGCTGGATGTGGAGAGGATGGTTCCCTCACACTGCAGAGCGGGACCAGCATTCTGAACATCTGAGCTGCTCCTCACCCCCCACCCCACCCCACTCCCAGGCTGTGACTGAACACCCTGAATGTAGGCTTCATGTGCAGTTCATTTTCTTGGCTTTAATTTGCAATTTTGCACATGATCTAGAGCTTACCCTATCTCAAGTTAAATAAGGTGACTCTTTATTCCTACAAATCATAGCTTGGTTACTTCTCTGAGTTGAAATTAGGTTTCCATGGGAAGGACAGAAAAAATGTGTATACCTAGAAAAATATTTGTTTAGAAGATATTTATTCTTTCCAAGCCATTATACCCTTTATCATCATATGACAACATCTATTAGAAAAAACAAGATTGGGTATTTTATTCACCTTTTCTGACCTTTATTTAGCCAGGAAGGATTACAAATATAGTGAAATTTAAAATACTTTCTATTAGGTGCTCGTGTGTACAATTTTAGGTAATATAATTTCTAAGGTGTTTTCTAGTGTCTTGAAAACAACACCCAACAGTCTAGTATTTCTGATTCTGTGATGTGTCTCCCAGTACAAATACTCTCTCATTTAATTCTTGCTGTGACTTTGTGACTTATGGAGACATTATTATGCTGCAGCCATACATGAGGACAGTGAGACAGGTTAAACAGCATTTCCAAAGTCATTCTGTAATGAGGGTCTTCACCAAGTCCAAACCCAGAGCCCGTACTCTTACTTCTCCTGAAGTACCACCTCCCACGTGATGGCATAGTTTGGGCACTGGAGGAAGGAGACATGAGCTCCAAACAGAAGGAAGGGAAAGTTCCCAGGTAGAAAGGTGAAACCATGATTTGGAAGCAATGACTCTATTCCAGACACTCATGTGTTGGACTGTGTGTGGCATCAGATGGAGGAGAAGGATGGAGTGAGGTGTGAGCACTTAGGGAGGAGGTCACAGTGACAAGGCCCAAGGTGCAGAGTCTATCTATGTTTACCTCATTTTGTATCCATGAGAGCTGAGTGGGGCCAATTCAACATCCCATACTCCTGTGCTTTTCCTTGGGCCTAAATGTTAGGCTTTTATTGATGCTATAATTTTGGTAGATTATAAGTTATGATTTTTCCCTTAATCATAATTAAGTTTCCTTTATATCTGCTTTGTCATTTGCTCCCTAGATTTTTGCCTTCTCTGATATTAATAGAACCAGCCCAACCTCATTTTAGTTAACATTTGCACAATGATCCCCCTGATTCCCTTCCCAACTTATCTGTGGCCCATCTGTTTTCCCCTAGAGCTGCAGTGTGGGGGCTGAGGGTATCAGGGGTACTCAGGAGGGAGGAAGGCTCCAGACATGAATAGAGGCCACCTCTGCTTCCCCTCATACAATCATGTTACCAGGGGTGAATCCTATTTCTGAAGATGTTATCAGCAACTTTTGGGCATTTTCTGTCTGTTCTGCAACACAATTAGAAATTAATAATAGAAACTAGTTTAAAAATCCAAATAATCTCTCTGCTTCTCTCTCTCTTTCTCTCTCTCTGAAATAAAAGATTATATAGAAATAAAAATAATAAGAGTGCCTCACAATATAAACCCAAGATCCATATGAAAAGCTGTGCACAGAAGAGATCTAACAGTGTTAAACATTATTTAAGAAGAAAGGAAAAGCAAGAACTGAACATTCAGTTAAAGAAGATGGGAAAAGCACTAAATATTTGGGTTTGATTATGAACTGATTGTAAGAAAATATACACATAATCATTTGTTTTTACAAGTTGCTGATATATTTTGTTAAGAATAAGTTACTTTAAAAATTTGAGATGCTCACAGAATACAGACAGAGTCATCTTGGTACATTTTCTTTCTTTGATTTGTCTCTAAGATGTGAGGTTATTGAAGACACTATCTACATATGCAGGAACCTAAAACAGTTGAGAAAAAACTCTGAAATTAAGTCCTTTTAAAATCAGGCTCTATACTAGAATGTTCATTTACTGCCATGTCCAAGGTGGCCTAAACTAGTCTGCCTCTATCTCTCCAATGCCCCAGTGAATTCAGATTCTTATAACAACAGAAGGGGAGGGAGAGAAGGAGGGAGGGAGGGAGAGAGAGAGAGAGAGAGAGAGAGGCAACAATAAAAATATTCATTCAGAAAACAGAAAAAACTGATACATAATTTTAGGATCTAACTTTTAAAGGTAATTTCATTTTATGTTTTTTAACTTTTTTATTTTTATTTTTGAGAGAGAGAGTGAGAGTGGGCACATGCCCACGTGCATGAGTGGGGGAGGGAGAGAGAGGGAGACACAAAATCTAAAGCAGGCTTCAGGAACTGAGCTGTCAGTATATATCCTGACTCTGGGGTCAAACTCACAAACTGTAGGATCATGATCTAAGCTGAAGTCAGATGCTCAACCAAGTGAGCCACCCAGGAGTCCCCAAGAACTAATTTTTTAATGTTTATTTATTTATTTTGAGAGAGAGAGAGAGAGAGAGAGAGAGCATGAGCAGAGGAGGGGCAGAGAGAGAGAATCCCAAGCAGACTCTGTGCTATCAGCACAGAGCCTGACATGGAGCTCAATCTCAGGAACTCTAAGATCATGACCTGAGCTAAAATCAGGAGTCAGGCACTTAAGCAACGGAGCCACCCAGGCACCCCAAGAGCTAACATTTTTAATGAACCATATGGAGGCCACAACGAATAAACTATATGTAGGTAGACTTCACACAAATTATGGCTGACACTTGTTAGACTGTTGACATATTATTTTATATGTGAAGTCACTGTGTATCCTGAGAAAAAATATTAGCAAAATCTTTAAGGTTTTACTTGGCTTCCTTATACCTTTAATCCAGTTTCATGCATTTCCTGAACTCAGTTCCCTTGACATTCATTGTAATTGATTCCCTACAGCCTGTCTTGCTTGATCCCCAACCCTATTCACATCCTGTCTTTACCTCGTCTGGCTCCTGGTCCTTCCATTTACTGAATTGGCATCAGTGCAGCCACCAGCATGCTGATCTGAGTCCCCTTGGCTAGACCCTCAGCACCATCTAAGAACCTTCTAGGGTGAGAAAGGAGAATAACTAGTCTTAGTTCAGTCCTGAAACCCACAATCTAAAACTAGTCTCTTGGAAAGAGTATTTAACCCTTTTCAAAGTGCTGTTTAGACACTAACTATCTTGTGTGATGTTCTAGTTTCTTCCTGAGGAGAGTTAATAGGAACACTTTATTGGCAGAAGGGAACATGTCTTACAACTTGGTTGATGATGTCTGAAAGGAAGGAAATGCTGTTCGCAGATTTATTTTCTAATATATATGAATGGAAACCAAATCAGCATTTAGGTAGGGACCATGTCACTATTAAGGTGACAAATTTAGGTGAGGAAAACCATCTGGTTAGAAGGTCATCTTAAGTACAAGGACGTCTTTTCAGGCTAATGACATCACTGACTTGTGCATCTAAATTCCTCATGCTTATATTTTCTGCATTTTTATCTTGGCCAACTTTAACACCTCTATGAAACTCTTATTTGAAATGCAGAGAAATCACTTACTTCAAGAATGCTTGCAGGCTTCCTGACAAATTCACCATTGGTCTTTCCTTCCAAGGAGGGTTTAATAATAAATATGAGTCTCTTAGTGGCAATATCACAGGGCTGATGCTCTTCCCCTCCTGCCTGAGAGCTATGCCCTGACACAGGATATTGTGTGACATCCTAACCTTGGCGCACTGAGCAATTTTTCTGTTTGTGCAGCAGCCTGAATGAATCACTTCATCAGCCTCTAGAGTCAGAGCTACGAGCAGAATTGCTTAAGGACATTTGAGTCTTCAGCCATCCTGCATAAAATGACTTAAAATGGACTCAAAGGGCAAAGTTTTGGTTCTGATGTGAGCAATGGAGTTGGGCCTTAGAGTTTTTCTCACCCTTACAAGTCACAGGGAACTGTGAGTGTGTGGGACGTGACCAGTGGCATTCTGGTGTGTTGTGATCAGCTGTCTAAATTATTTCATTACAAATGAGAGTGAACATTGTAAAGTCTGGGAATTAAATATTTTTAACATAGAGTGAATTGCAAGCTAACTTTTAACAATTTCACTTGTATTGTTTGCATTCAGAGAAAAAGAGAAAGAAAGTCTAGGGCTAGGAGTAATGGCCCAGAAACCAAGCCTGGTGCTGTGCACCTTTGTCCCTGGAGGTTCACCCATCCTACATTTTGTGAAAGAGAAGTGCCAGGTAGGCAACCCCCCCCCCCACCCTGAAGTGCCCACTTCTAAGAAGACATCTTTCTGTATCTTCAGAACCTAAATAATCTCCACTTGACGAGATATTAAAAACAAGTAACAACAATAAAATTTTTTGAGCACCATGAACATTTAAAAACACATGTAAATCTATAAAGAAAATTAATCTATAATTCAATACTATGCTTTCCCTTGGGTGGGTGGATGGGAAGATCTTTTCATAGGAAGATAAGTAAATTAGAGTTAATTAATTAATTAATTAATTAACATGAAAAACCAAGAATTCTTTGTTTTGTTTTGGCCCCTTTTCTGATGTTTTCTTATTAGTTATTTGACCTTGATGAGAGGAAAGCTCTCATTTATAAAATAAGGTAGTTGAGTTAGACTGTTTCTAAAATGTCATTAATTACTATGATCATATTCTCATTAAAAAATACAGCACAATTATTTTATGGATGTGCCCAATTTTTCTGTCATACTGATGGGTCCAAAGATGGTATTATTGTTTTCCATACCTCTAACATATATAAGTGTACTTCCCATTAGAAAAACAAGATTCTTATTGTATCAAGTGAACAAGAATTTTAAAAATAAGGTCAAAACAAGGCCGCGACCATAATAATTACCTAGTATTCTAGGTGATTCTGACAAACAATACCAAAAACATTAATGACTTGCACTTTCCCCACACTAAGTTGAGTAAAAGCACTAATTTATATTCCATAACTACTAAAAACTCTATTTTTAATGTTTATTTTTGAGAGAAAGAAAGAAAGAGAGACAGAACACAAGCAGAGGTAGGGCAGAGAGAGAGAGAAAGAGAGAATCCCAAGTAGGCTCTGCACTGACAGCACAAAGCTCAACACGGGACTTTAACTCATGAAACTGTGAGATCATGACTTGAGCAGAAGTCAATAGTTGGACCCTCAACCTACTGAGCCACCCAGGCACCAAGTTTTTTCTATGATCACAGGACCCAGAGAAGAATTGGTTGCATTTTAGTTGCAAGATAACTAATGATGCATGATCCACAATTTTCAGATCTGATTGTACCCAGTGCTCTACAGTTTTTTCAAGCATTGTAAGATTTTTGGAAACATTACCTAATTTTTCACTATTTTTGCTTAAAATGTTCACTAAAATGCAATGCATGCCAGCATTTAGTTTTGAAATGACCTTATTGGAGTTATAACTGAAAACAGAAAAATCTACCATTTACAAAAATGGTTAGATATCATTATATTACATGCACTGATCACACTCTTCAACCTTCATTGGCTTGAATTAATATATACCTAAAAATCACAGGGATCTAACTGTTGGGAACTAACTCCATGTTTAAAACACACATACACACACACACACACACACACACAACTGAAAATGAAACATTCAGAGATATATTTACTTAACTTATGTGATGTTTTCTGTTGTATTTCATTAAGAAATGTTTTTATAACCCACTGAATTAATTTAACAGCACATTAATGGATGCAACCTTCAGTCTGAAAAACCATAGACTAGAAAGGGAGGCAGACAAGGGCACAAGTACTTACGAAGTGTTAGCGTGTGCATAACAGGACATTCAAAGTTGGCTGCTAGCAAGACAGGGGTCATCTCGGAGTGGAACCATCAGGAGGGTCTACCAGAAAAGCTGTGTTGTGCTGATTCTTTGCACGTGCACAGGAAGCAGGGATGTGGGGTGGAGTGTGTGAGGGGACACATGAGATAGGAACACTGCTTACCTTACAGAACATGAACAGTAAACAGGTTATCACATGTAAAATTGTGTTTGGGCTCATGGAAGCTGCAGAAAGTGTTAGCTGACCTTCATATTACAGGAGGAGGTTGCATGAAGAAGCCAAAGGAGGTGAGGGATTTCTGCTAGTTGATCTATGGGGTCCACGGAGCAGTCAGGAAACTGTGTCCTGGGAACAGGTCTCATGGTGGCCAGTTCTTGGGGTCTGCAAGATAAGAATGAGTGTAATATATTTATAAGAGTTAAGACGAGAAGAGAAGGAAGAATATGCAACAGAAACTGTATGCAGCCAGTAAAGCCTAAGGTATTTCCTGCCTGGCCCTTTATAAATAAGCTTGCCCTCCCCACTGTGAGTGAATCTACGTGTTCCCAAGGTGATGGAGTGAATGTGAAAAGAGGTACACGGAGTGGCACAAACACCTCCCAAATCCCCAGACCCCCATAGTTTCTCCTTTCCTCTGACTCTGGGGGACATTGTGCCTTGTTGCCCAAGTTCCCATCCAGATTAAGGATCTTATTCTCTAGCAACAGGAGGAGTGGCTGCTGAAGGCCCAGAGTGGGACTTCCTTATGGGAACTGTCCTGCAGCAACAAGTAGCCTCCAGTTCCTAGGTGAACTGCCTTCCAGGGAGCAGTCAGAAGCCAGCAAGTGGTTAGAATCTGGAGAGGAACCTGGAGCCTGGTGTCCTGTCCCAATCGGGGATACTGTGCTGGGCAATGGGAGTCCCAGACTTCCTCTTGAGAACTTCATTCAATCGTGTCACATACCAGTCTCTCCTTTTGCCCAAGCTGTTTCCCTCAATTCCTTCCATGAGCTTTGTTCCTGAGAATCGTCCCTACGAAAGTCCTACATATAAACTCTCAGAGTCTGTTCCCTGAAGGAACCATACTAGGATGTGGGTGTCAACAGTGGTGCAAGGAAGCAGGCCAGACAATGGGATGTTGGAGCTGTGTTGGGGAAGTTAGCAATCAAAGTGGAGGTACTGATGGCCTCAGCCTGTTGCAGTGGTGTGGCTGGTGGCATTTTCCTGGGTTGAACTGGGATGGAGTAGCTCCACAAAGGACACACATGTTGGTGAGGATCACAGTTTCTCAGAAGCCTTGACAAAATAGAGGCCTGCATGAACCTAGAACATAGGTTTTTATCCTCAAGGTTAATCAGTTCCTACAGCTGCTGGATGTCCACTGACAGTGTCACAGGTCAACACCAAGTTCAGGATGGCACCTCCCTTACTTGGGCCAATCAGTTACTGGGAGGCAGGTTAATTTATCAGACACTTTCTGTCCTGGAAAGGGCAGGCATTTACCTTGACTTGAACTGACACGTATTCTGAATATTTCTTTCTTTTATTTTCAGACTCTCAATTATACCTACTGGAAAATAGTGGTTTCTATCAACACATGGCTCCATATCAAACCAGGGCAAGGAACCCATTTTGAGGAAAGGAAAATGCATCTGCATGTTGTATTTGCTCTGCACATGCAACACAGCAGAGGAATGCCCTTGGGAGGGTTTAGCTGAGGTGACAGTGTGGAAATGAGTCCTTCCTAGGATGGGATGCCATTCTCTGAGGCTGAACAGATACCCTCACAACAGAGGCTGTTATTGGCCAGCAGGTAGAACCCTGAAGCCAAAGAACTACTGGTGAATACAGGAGTGACCTTGCTCACCATTGCTTCTAGAGACCCACTGAGGGATCCATGCTTCCCAAATCTGTAACCCTGGACCCATGTGTCTAGAGGTCCTCGTTCCAGAGGGGGCTCTCCCACAGGGGGACACAAGTGTTCATTAAACCTGGAGTCTCCTGTCACTGTCCACCATTTGTGCCAAGAGACCAGCAAGTAAGGAAAGAGATCAGCATCCTGCCAGTAGGGACTAACCCTGTTTGTTTCCTGTGCATGATAAAGATGGGGAATTGTGTCTGGCACACAGAGGACTCACTCCAGTTCTTCTCAGGAATTTCTGGCCAAATTTTGATGCTGCATGGACAAGCAGAGCAGCAAGTTTGGGAATATTGTGTTGACCAGGGGTTAGATCCCTCGGGGAGGGTGCAGCAAGCAGAGTTATGACCCCCAGGGGACCCTGTACTCTGATCCTTGTGAATGTGAATATGAGAACACACGGCCCTGCAGTGAGAGAATTAAGGCTACAAGTTGGTTGAATTGAAAATAGACAATTCTGGGCTACAGAGGCAGACCCACTGTAGTTAACCCTAAGATGTGCCACAGAAAGGAAGAGATCAGAACTGGGGACCCCAGGTGGTGCAGCTGAGAGCAAGCATTTGAACAGGTACCCTCCCCAGTTACCACCTGAGACCTTGGGCATGTCATTAAAACTTGCTGTGCATGTTTCCTTTCCTATATTCAGTTTTTGCTATGAGAAATAGATTTTTTCTATGAGAAATAAGCATAATTCATAAAGGGGGCATACAGAAGGTTCTCAACAAATGTTAATTTCCTTCTCTCGTCTGGTAGTGAATACAAAAAAAATATGACAGACAATAGAAGGAACAGATAACATGTATAGGGCTCTATCTCCATCTGATCAGGAATACATGGTACTGTAGATGCTGTGTAACAAAACATAGATACATACTTCGGAGGTGACATTTCCCAATGGTTATCCAGGCTTTTGCAAAATTTTATCTCTGAAATTAACATTGGAATTAGATCCAACATTACAGCTTTGTAGTGATTCTTTTCCACTATCATGGCTGGGCTCCCTGTGTTTGCTGAGCACCATGGTTCTCAGCCTGAGGACACCTGCACCCCTTCTCAGCTCCGCACCCCAACCTCTCACCTAGTTAGTCTGTGTGTGCTGGACAGATGGGGTAGGGATGGACAGATGGCTTGGAAGGGACAGATGGGGGTGGGACAGACAGATGCGGGCTGAGGGAGCAGATGGGGGGAAGATGGAGGTGGGATGGACTGATGGTGGTGGGGGGACATATGGGGGTGGGACACACAAATGGGGGATGGAGAGGGGCACTTGGAGTGAATGGTGTGCAGAGGGTGGGGGAGCCAGGCGTGTTCTGGGACCACACCTGCAAGGGTCCTGTGCACCAAGAGGGCGGCCTGTGGATCTCCTGGGCTCTGGGGAGGACAGGAAGCCCTGACAGCTGCCCCAGGGCAGGGCCATGTGTCCCTGGGAGAGCACTGCACTCTCAGCCCTGCCTCTTCTTGGTTCATATATGGCTAGAATTCCCTGTGTCCTCATGGGGGAGGGGGTGCGGCAGAAGGGGCAAGGGAGCATGAGGCTCCACCCTCCTGATCTGATCACATCCCAAAGCCCCCTCCTCCAAATAATGTCAACTCCCCCCCACACACACACACCATCAACCTTTGAATAGTTTTGCAAGGGCCAGGGAGGGATATAAACATTGGATCTGTAGCAAAGAAGGTTGCTCCAGTCCTTCCCCAACATTTCAGAGGGTCAGACATCTGAATTTTTGCCAGTCTGATGGATAAGGAAGAGTATTTAGTCACTGGGTTAGTTTGCGCTTTCCTTACTGTGTGTTTGATAAGTATCTATGTTTTATCTTTTCTGTTTTCCTCGTTTATATCAGATATTTTTACTGGATTGTTTTTCTTATTAATTAATCAATGGGAAAATATATCTATGTACTTAACTTATGGTATGTTTTGTTGCCAAGAAGTTGCGACGTCGTGAATTATAAGTACAGATTTGGTTTTTGTCCCCTCTTTGGCACTGAGCTCCTAAAGTGATGAGTTCTGTGGGGTGTCTTTTGTCCTGTTACTCAGGTGACATTGGGACACACCTGAACATGGGAGTGGGTTGCCAGGGGCACCTCCCCTGAGATTAGGGGGTTGGCACTTTCAGTCTCACCCCTGACCACAGGGTAGGAGGAGGGACAGGGAGAGGAGCTGCAGATGGAGTTCAAGCACCATGTCAATGATTTAATCAACTTTGCTGGAGTAATGATGCCTCCAGAGAATCTCAGAAGGGCAGGCTCAGACACGGTGAGTAAAGGGAGGGTTGAAAGCCCCTGGCCTTCCCCACACCTTGTCCTGAGCATCTCTTCCATCTGGCTGTTCCCGACTTACATCCTTGACAATAAACTTGGGATGGAGTAAATAAGGCTCTCCCTGAGCTCTCTGAGCTGCTCTAGCAAACTACTCAGACACAGGGAGGGGTCCTGGGAACCTCTGATCTCCTTCCAGTTGGTCAGAAGCACAGGTAACAACTGGGGGGGAGACAGGTCTGAAGCAAAGGGCAGAGCAGTTGCAGCCTGTGAGATCTGACACCGCCTCAGGGTGGACAGAATCCCATCCAGTTCTTTGACGCCTGCTGATGTCCTGAGAACTGGCTGGCAGTGAATGGGAAGCGTCCAGCGCACACACACACATTGGAATTGGGTCCAGGAATCCAAAATAGAAGTGTTTAATACTGATGCTCCCTAATTTATAAATTTCAGTCTCCTGGACAGAGAGGACAGCTAGCAGTGTTTGCACACAAACATGTCCCAAGGCACTTTTCCCATCAGGCTCTTCCCCACCTATTGCATTGTCACAAATTCATCATATTTTCATATATGCATACATTTCTTTATTAAAACTGTATTTTGTGCTGTTGTTCCCTTTCACAAATTTCACTGTTAGTATTACTGATACTTCTCAGTAAGTCCTTGTTGTGGGAGGGCGGGAAACCCAGCTTCCTCTTCAGTGTTGTTGTGGATCTGTCATTAGCTCGTCACTAACATACACATCAAATCTTAGCAGAATTTGGTTCCATGAAAGATGTTGGGATTGCAGCTGGAATTGTACTGACTTTGTAGATTTGTTTGTGGATGAATTACATCTGAAGACAGTGAGTTTTGATACATGAACATGTATATTTCTATGTGTGTAGGTTTTCTTCTAAGTCTTTCTGTGATGGTTTATACTTTTCCCCATAAACATCAGGCAAATCTTTCACTAAATTTATTTCCAGGTACTTTGCTCTTCCCCTTCAACCCTTCTCCCCCCTCCCCACCTTTTCTATTTTTAATGACTTATTTAGTCTCTTTATAGAAACGCTATTGACTTTGGGTCTGGCAAACTTGCAGACCTCTCTTTTTGTACCGTCCCCTGGCTTTTCTGCATAGGTAGTCATATCAGCTTCACAAACCATGACTCTCCCCCATTCCTTAAAACTTTCCTTTCACTCTCTCTCTTGTTCTGACTCACTAGTTAAGATCTCTGTCCCCAGGCTGAGTGAGAACACTCAGCCATTGACAGTGTCTTCCAAGGGACTCAGAGGAATGCCTTCAGTATTTCACTATTCAGTGTGTTGCTTTAGGTGGTTTTCTAATATATCTGGTATCAGGTTAATAATTCCCTCTTTCTTTCCTTTTTATTCTTCTTTGAGTTATATTATCAATAATCAATGTTGAATTTGTTACACCATGATTTTTTTGAATAAAATATTCTGTATCTTTGCCATTTTTCCCAAAGATTAATTAAGATGTGTGTTTTTCTATGTGTCAGTTATTTTTATATCTGTCCTTTATATTAGCCTGTGATTAAGTTTCTAAAAATATTTCTAGTTGCACATGGCACTTTAATGTTTTATTGCTTTGAATGGATTTATGACCCAGATTAGTTTTTCTTTAAAGATGATACATTTTTGTGTCTTATGCTTGTAAATCTATGTGTATGGGTATAGCACATGTACACCATACACATTTTGGTTACTTATATTGCTTGCTAGAGAAATCAATTCAAAAGTCAGAATTTTAAGTTAGGCTTATAATGCCCCATTATTTTCAAATCCATGATAATTTGATAAATTTGACCTGAGTTCTCAGAATATTCAGGAAATCATTTTTGCAAAGATGACATGAGGCAGTAGAGAGTGAGCTAAAGTAAGAGAAGCAGCCAATTCCTGCTTTCTCCTTTTGCTGTAGCAGTAAACTCTTTTCTTCTGCTGAGTCCTAGGGTTAAAAATTAGCTACAGATATTCCGGGACTTGGACGTCCTTCCCTGAGCTGTGCTCTCTGGGAAAATTAGTGCCAGCCTGTTTGTGCTGCCCACTCATTAGAGACCCCCTCTCCATCTGCAAGGTGTCTTGATTAGCCAGGTGACTGGTAAGGCTCCTTTGAAAAACAAAACAAAGCAGAAAACCAACAAATAGCTGAGAGATTTTTTTCCATTACATGAGAAAAGGGAAGAGAGAAACTATTAAATTCAAGTCAAATAACTAATCTTGATCTTGGGCATTCCTCCTCACAGCTCAGGCCCAGATATGTTGGGGGAAGGATGGAACATTCTCAGACTCCTGTTTCCTGGCTGGTTTGCTGGTCCAGTGGGAGCATGGGGCCACTGTCACTTTCACTGAGAATAGACCATCCATGTGTATGAATCAGTGACTGGGAGGTGAAACCCTGAATGCCTGCGTGGTAGGAAATGTCTAAAATTTAGTCCAGTTTCCATTGACTACTGCCTAAGTTTCACATAAAATTGATGAATACAGTGTAATGTGAGATGAAAGCTTCTGAACATGTCAGCAAAACATTGTTCCTCATTGAACTTCTTTAGGAAAAAAGGAAATAATCACTTTTTTACCCCTTTTTCTTTTTGTGTAAGCTTCAAAATTACCATTAAGGTAAGTGGGGTCGCCTGGACTCTGTTATGAGTACATGGAAATCCCTACCACTCTTCCCTCTGCTATCAACTCCCTGCCTGCACTGCGTATAATTACTAAACTAGGAACTACTTAACTCCCCAGGCTTGTCTTCCAAACCATATGTCTTTCTAAGTGAGCAGTTAGTGAGTCTTTTGGAAGAAGTGAATATGCATCCTGTCCCCTCAGCAGAGAGTGGTTTCAGGTCAGCTGCCTCTGTGGGATCTCAGCTAAGATGTGCAAGTACTGGGCCAGTCAGACAGTATGTACCAGGGACACTGAGTGAGATGGGTTTTGCCAAATCTCTAAACCTTGGTTATTGCCACACATTGTCTATTCTTCCTTGGAATTTACATCTGATTTCCAAAAAATTAGTCTGGCAATCCATTTGCTTCAGTTTGCCTGAATGTTTATAACATTCCTGATAATGAAACATAACATCGTACAGCTACCTTCTCATTTCTCAGCAGTCAATACCCAGGTGGCCATAGAAACTCTTTCCTTCCATTAGCTAGCCAGCCTACTAATGGATTATCTATCTGCAAACTCTCATCGCATTGGTTTAAGTTATTTCTTTGGTTCCTCCAGACTGGACTCTAACCTCACAGAGGGCAAGAACATGTTGTCTTTGTGTCTCCAACCCCAGTCATATAGACAGCATCCAGTGAATCTGTTCATACCTCAGTGCTCATTACAGCATCAAACAATGATCTCTTCATCTCTGGTTTGCCCAACAGTTAACAGTGTTGGCTAGCTTTGTAGTACAGTTATTAAGAGTAATTCCCTTCTTATTCCAAAGTATCCCAATTTTGTTGATAAGTTATATGGTCACACCATTTATATGTTGAATTCTACCACTTGGTAAACTTCCTTCTTTCATGGCAAAGCCCATGCTTTACTCATCCTTGCATCCTCAGGATTGGGTTTAACGTCATAGTGGGCAGTCACTTAAGGTTTATGGAACATATTAGGTTAAAAAGGAAAAAGAAAGTAATGAAATATCATAGGTAATTTTCTACACAAGCAAAATCTATAAGAAAGGATAAAAGATATCTGTGTCATCCAGGAAACTGGCAAGAACAGATTGCATGAGGTGAGCAGAGCTTAATAAAGGGCCTCTGTAAAGAGACATAGAAAAAACATGGGAGAAGGAGTTATGGTGACCTAAAATTAAGGGGGAGAGAGACATGGGTACCTCTAGGCTTTGATGGGAGCAGGAAAGCACTTGAATCCCAGGAATGGTTGTTGTGTGGAGAAGGCTCCATGTAGATACTATGGGGATGCAGCTGGCCTGTATCGATGTTGCAGGCTAGGAGCCAGGAAGTAGCCCACTCTTCCTCTTCTCCCTCTCTCCAGTCGTTTCCAGATGTTTCCACTGGCTAGACCCAAAGAAAAGACAGAGGGCAGTGACTACTGTTGACATGTGTTCTGTCAGCCTTTTGGAGTTTGGAGCCTGGCAGAGAAGGGAGAGGGCCTCTGGGGTGAACAGCAGAACCATGAGAGGTGCATACGATGCTGTTGGGCACCTGGCTGGGGATGCTGCCAAGGACGGACTTTCCTACGTGAGCAGTGCCATCTGTGTGCAGCTAATTTCTAACAGGGGGTCCAAGTGCACAAGGTGACAAATAACTCCATTCATTGATGGCTGAGGAAGGACTGTCTGGTGTCTTCAGAGTTTTCAGAAATAAAAATAATATTCTGGTACTTTCTACATTTATAAGTTCATTGATTTTCCATCTACTTACCTCTCTAACTCTTGAGCATGTGAAGATAGTAATCAGGGCCTCCTGAATATGACTGCTTATGAAATGGAAATATTTTTATTTCTCTATTGAAGAAGTAGTTAGCTATCATTCCACTATTCAGAAACAGCTTTCCTAGTGATACATGTCTGTATATTTATACATTTGATATTACTGTGGGTATATAAACATATGTTATGAAAATTTATCACTTGATATGTATTAGTTTGTAAACAAATATTTCCATATAGGTCTTGTCCCATTTCACCTAAGAAATAACTGAGATTAAAGCAGTTGTTGGCAGTTCTGAGATCTAAGCCAAGGCATGTCTGAGTTCAAACCATGATTCTCGAAGGAGTTGGTCATTGGATCTTTCATTTTGAAATTTTATTTTCTGCAGTGAGAGTGTTCCCAGAAGCACAGGCTTTAGCACTATCTTTTTGCACCACCTGATATGTGAACAGCAGGTGCCATTGTTGGTGCTAAGTCAGGTTTGAGCTCCACAGTTGAACTGGTAGGCAATCAAGATCAATTAAAAGATGACCACATATGCAACAGATGGACTAAAGTTGACTGGGCACATTGTCATGATATGGAATAAATCAGAAGCTATGTAACCAGTCTTTCATCAGTAAAATACAGATAGCAAAACAAGAATCAAACACACAAAAAAATCTAAATTCTGATTTTGTCAGTTAGAATTTTTAGGTTAGGTGCACATAGCCTTCCTTTCCATTGTTTTGTCCATTTCTTGTGCTTCTTTTCTTTACTTTTTTAATGTTGAGGAAGAATTACAGGGCAATCATATTAATAACAGCAAATTTAAGTGAAGTATCAGCAATGTGTCATAACAGGTATAGTAAGTGTATTAGAAAATTATACTGGGAATTACTTGATAAAATATATATTTGAAATAAATGGTAAGGAAATGATAATAAAATTCATTATGTTTTAGCTATTACACAATACCTTTCATTTGTGGCAAAAAAAAAAAAAAAAACCCTCAAGGTATTACTGCTGAATTGCTCAATCTTATAAATATAAGTGATGATTCTGGCCAGTTGGAATAGTTTGCTTTATTTTGGTTGTAATTACATGGTAATCTTTTAATGAAAAAAAATCAGCTTTGAAGTTAATGTAATTATGCTTTGAAAGTTATGACTTCTGAGATGCTCAGTTTCCCAATCTATAAATGGAGAGAAAAAATCACTATCCGCATTCCCTGTGACTGGAAGGAGAGAGCCGAGCAGGTATGAGATACATGACCTCATGCTTGTCGTGCCTCACAGTGGAGACAGTACTGTCCTCCCCTTGACCTAGAACTTGACCACAGGACCTGCATACGTGACAGGGGGTGGGAAGAGTGCACGGGGTACTAGTGCGTATGACTCCAGCTGTGGCTTCCCATGGGCTTTCATGGTCAGGCTGGCCCTTATCACCTCAATGCCACCTGAGCCAGCATGGCACTGCCCTCTACCCCTCAGTGAAAAGTTGTGCCACATCACCCACAGATGCTCACCTTCAAACATAGCCATCCTCACTGACCTGGAGACAAACAAGTGCTCTTCATGTGCCACTAAAATGGCATCTTTTTGTGCCACAAATTCGAATGACATGGTAGGACAAGTGAAGCTCAGAGTGTCTCCTCTCCCAGGTGTGCAAGCTCCTCCTAAGGTCACCATCTTGAGTCCCTGAGCAGAGATCTATGTTCTCACCTCCACACTCTGTAGGAAGGAAAGCAAATCAACTCCATCAAAGAACTCTTGCTTTCTCAACGAAAGGATAGGCTGTCTGGTCCAATGCCACAGGGAGCCATTTCCCAAAAAGGAGGATAGAATGAAAACTTGCCCTCACAAATAAACTCTGCCAGACAGAGCCATGATGTGCATCATGGAATATAGAAGCTTAAGCCCTTTGAGAATGGTTCATCAGACCCATGTGCTCCACGATAGGACCACAGAGGACTGATCTAACGATGATGTCACTTGAACACATGTATTCTGAAACCAAGTTCACGGGCCTCTTCTAGCCAGTGTCCAGTTTGCAAGTTCCGATCATCCTCTGCCAAGATCATCCTGGACTAAACTCTGGCCCAACCTCATGTAGGCACTCAACTTCTCACTTCTGAGATTCTCAGAAATCCCCATGGCGTGTGGTCTGTCTTGCTGCACCAACTAATAAAAATAACTTTGTTGTTTATGTATGCATTCCTGATGCATGGCATTCCTTTGGATGATGGCATTTATAAAATAAAACAGAATTTTGGCTGAGACAGTTCATGGCTTTTGCTTTTTAACGCTTTAGCCCAATAGACTTGCAACTTATATCAGTGACTTCCATAGGGTTAGAATAACCTTGGGGTTTATAACCTTTACTTTCTCACAGATGAGATTCATGATAATATTAGCAATTCAATAATATTATTCTAACTAATTGTTTCCCAACTTGTGTCCTTCAAAATGTTAATAGTTATTTCACCGTAAAATATATGTGAGAAATTCTACATGAAATATCTCATCTAATGAGGTTCATAATGCATGATAACACACAAAATGTCCTAAAAATTCCTGCATACATGTATTTTAAGCTTGATTTTACCTTGACTCCCTATTATTTCACCAATATAACTTGTTTTTAGAGAATGCCTACAGACTTTTCTTTTCTGTGGGAATCAGCTTCCACCAACTTCCATTTCAAGCAAATCACTGTGATATTTTGCTGCCATTCATTCACACTGTAGTGTTTACCCCTCTGCCATCCACATCCCATCTAGTTTCACCTGGGAGGTCCATAGAGGTGAGTGATTGATCACACTGTCCAACATGCCTTGGAGGATTGTGAATATATGTGCTTTAACTGCAAGCATATGGTGATCCACAGGTTTGTGGAAAATAATTCATGCAAATGGAGGTGGAAAATTATAGACCAAAAATACTGATGTAAATATACATCACAACTCTTATAGAATTAATCAATAAACATGCTGGAAACAATGTTGACAGTGGTAGATCTAAACTAATAGTCATCTATAATTAAAAAAGAGAAACAGCAGTGATAAAAACCATGAAAGCCTCAAGAAAATACTAAAAATGTATTGATGAGAAGTCTTCCTGAAATTTTAAGAATTTCCAAAGTTCATGTGCCAGTAGGAGCTTTGCTATGTTGTAAAAATTGCCAAGAATGGGGCGCCTGGGTGGCTCGGTTGGATAAGTGTCTGACTTCACCTCAGGTCATGATCTCATGGTTTGTGGGTTCAAGCCCCGTGTAGGGCTCTGTGCCGACAGCCAGCTCAGAGCCTGGAGCCTGTTTCGGATTCTGTGTCTCCCTCTCTCTCTGACCTTCCCCTGCTCATGCTGTCTCTCTATCTCTCTCAGAAGTAAATTAAAAAAAAAAAAAACATTTAAAAATTGCCAAGATTTAACAGATTAGTGAGGTAAGTTATTTAGTGAAGTCTTGTGACCTGCAGCTTTTTGTGCTCATTCGAGGCTCACTTAGCAGTGACAAATAAGCAGCTTTCAGTTCTTATAAATGAAAACTCATGCTTTGCAGTAAGTGAACTCACAGATCATCTGACTCTCTTCCCCAAAATGAGTCTATAGCCCCCTTGATCTGAAGATAAAATATGAAAAAATGAACCGTGGAGTCTTCCCAGGGTTTGATGACCACTACAGTGCACCACGGATTACAACCTGCCTAGGACGAACTGGCCACATAGAGGCTTCACCAACACCTGCCAAAGGGCACAGATACTTTGTCTTTATAGGGCTGAAAGTTTCACACAAAGGTGACACTTTGCCTCGGAGATTGCTTGTGTCACCAGATACACGTACACTTAGATAGTTGTCAAAGGACAGCTACGGAAAGGGAATGGTCATTTTTTATCAAGCGGATTTTGGTGGAATGTCCTGACACAGGCCAGGTTAAGTCACACCCTTTCCAAATGCTAATCGTTCCAAACTGGGCAGCTGTGGGTTCAGAAGTGTCAAAGGCACCTAAGATGACTTTGCACTTGAGCTAGGCATCCAAGTGCAGTAGACCTAATGACGTTTCCACAGCAGAGTCCTGCGTGCTCTGAGTGATGTCGCCCTTTTCTGGAGCTTTCTGCTGAGTTGTCTTCTGCCCTGTTGACCCAACCTCACTCATCAGTAGCTCATAAATTCCATAATCCATATGGTAAGTGCAAAGTACACTCATCTTTAAGAAATATCAGCATTTGGGAAGAATTGGGAAAAGTGTCACTAATTCTTTATTTGTTTCTGTATGCTGATATTTAACCTGGATATTGAGGGGGTTTTACTAGTTCCAAAGTGTTTACAATGCAGAGATTTTTATTGTTTAATTTTTATTTGTCTTTATGTTGAAAAAAAAACTGGCTTCATTCCTGTGGTCTACTAATGCCTTGGATATCAATAGGTTGTTAAGATGTGGCCAGTCATTGGATGTAGACTTAGCCTACATGGAAACACACTGGGTATTTCTTCTCAGAAACATCTGCCTGATACTGTGCCTGGCAGAGCCACCTGTGATCTACAGACACTTGCTTTCTGATTTTAGTTTCTTAAGTGGTACACGTATAAGTATATATGTATATATATGCATACATATGCATATATGTAGCCATATTGTCTGGCCTCACTTCTTAGCTCTGCCCTTAATAGGTGGGGTAAGCTTGGAGGTAAGTAGGTGAACCTCTCTATACTTCTTCAATAACTTGGGGGTGCAACTAATGTTACTAGACTAGTATTATGAGCCTCACAGATCTAATCATGTTAATATATATGATAAATAGCTTAAGACAGTGCCAGGCATATAGTAGGCACTTAATGAATTTACTTCATTGTTATCCTCATGGTTGAACTAACATGGCATTCTTGGACACACGCTCTGATTGTACTATTCCTGAGAGCCAGAGCTACACCACAGCTACCTTCCTAACTATGCAGTCTAGCCTTGGATTCTGGGCCTGAAGTGAAGATACAACTTCCTTTGTGATTTGGGGAATGGAAACTACTACTGGAGAGCCCATTCTAGGATTCACAAAACCACCTACTACCAGAGGACTTTACACAGAGTGCTGTTTAGAGGCATCAAATTGCTGATGTTTTCTTCTGTTGAGATCTTGGCAAGGAATATCTCACAGCTTTTAGAAGGACACATCACCTAGCCAGGTGAATAATTTCCTTTCCAGTAAGTCAATAGTGCCGTTTGAAAACATAGAAATCCCTTCCATCCCTTTTAAATAATAATGTTTTGGGATCCCCAAATGCTGGCACTCTGTTTCATTACTCACTTTACCCCCATTGCCAAGTGCATTTCCTGGCACCGAGGAAATGTATTTTGAGTAAAGGAATGTGTTCGTGCATTGTTTGCCTGTGGAGGGGGCTTTGGCTACCAGCCCCTTGGATGTCCTCTAGAGGAACAATGTGAATTCTCTGGCATGGAGACATCAGTGATGGAAACGGAGAATGTCTGGCCTCTTAACAAAGCCCAGCGACCTACAGGACTAGATATAATTGCTTCCAAAGCATGTGGGGGATGTAGCATGTGTTGTGCACAGTGTCTCCTTTGAGCCAAGATGCTCGCTAATGTGCCATGGGATGGTGCACAAAACCTCACATCTGAGCAGAAGGGGCCGATGTGCACTGTGTATAATTTGATGTGTTGCCTCTGCAAAGTTTGAAGTTTGGTTTTGACTGCCCAGTAATTGATCTCAGCAGAAAAACTAAGATTGTTAGAAGAGCTTCTTAGAGCTTAAATAGAATTTTTTTCCCTTTAGGGGAGGCTTGGGAATTTAGAAATCGGGAGAGAAGGGGACAGATGGTCACTGCTGGGGCAATTTCAAAGGAGTAAGAAGGCGATTAGTAGAACTGAGCAAAACAATGAATCAGGAGAATTTGTGTCCAGCCCGTGTCCTGGATCTCCTCTCCATTTTCTACCAGACCCAGTGAACCCAGTTCCCTTGGTACCCAGGGAACCCATACGTTTCCCTCTATTTTTCTACAGCTGGTCTTAAGGAAATAGTAGAACAACTCCACAGCCTTCTTCCACTCTGAGAATGTTTTCATGTTGACAGGAGAGAACAAAGGGATGAATGAAGGAGGAAATGGCCCATGAGGTATCTGAGGCAACAGTGAGGTGGATGGGGAGGGGTTTCAGAATCCAGGAGGAGGCCTGACACAGACCCTGCTGAGATGATTTGTGTGGAGCCACCAGCACTATGCCTTCTTCCTTCCAGAGCCACCTGGCCCCTCGAAACTGAAAGCTGGTGTCCCCGACCTGCACTCTGCAGCTGAGATCACCAAAGCAGTTGTCTCCTCTGGACACAGAAGTTTTCACAAGGCAGCAACACCTCAAGTTTAACAGCATAGAGTTGAAAAAGCAATGTTGTATGAGCTCAAGCAACTCTCTCACATGGGGCCCCATCTTCCTCTCCATCCAGTGGCACCTTGCAGACAGCCCACCCCATGGAGGACTTCATGCCTACATGGAGCTCATTTCTCTTGTTGCTTAACCCATTGCACTTGTCTGTTCATTGAGGACGGGGCTTCAATACTGCCTCTGTTTTCACAGGGATGAGACCCACCGGCTCATAGATAGCTCAATAAATATTTGGCCCAGTGAATGGATAAGCCCCTCCCATGTGCAGGATGCTAATTGTGGAAAGGAGTGGTAAAAAACACTAATGGTCCTTTAGTCTGCGCACAAGTGCGGCTTTGGAGAAGCATGACACACAGAGAGATATATGACAGACTTTGAAAATTCTCTCTGTTGAGCTATTTCTTCCTCTGGCCCATTAAATTCTGGTCACTTGGAAATAAGATAAGGTTCTCCACTCAGTAAATAAAATATTCATGCTTGTGTTAGAGTGAAACTTTGAACCTTTTTCCTTTGGAGGCTCCTTCTCAGGGCTTCTAGAGCCAGGGAACAAGAAGGGCTGGAGTGGGACAAGGGGCTGGGAGTCTCTAGAGGCTGCTGTGTGCAGTGAAGGGCATCTCAGCAAAGGCTTCGTTGTTGTGGAAAAGATGCTAAGGTCTCAAAAGTTCATCCCAATCCTGTGCACTTATACAATACCTTGTGTTTTCTTTTCATGCTAAGAAAAGTACTCATTCACTGTGAATTTTGATACTGGATGGGTTCTTATGGGTAGGCAGTCAGCTTGCTGTGGTTAGCCTGTTGTGTGGTGCAAGGCTTTTTATCATTATCATTATACTTCTTATTTTTATTTGAAGGTGTTTTCCTTTTGGCCGTCAGAATGGCAGGAATTGATGGTGGCCGGCAGGTTCAGGTCTGGCTGGAAAGAGCTGAGCCTCCGTAGTTAGTACTGAGGGATCAGGAGGCCTGTGGGAGGCCTTTTCATCTCTGTGATTCTCCTTCTCCTTCTGGCTGCTTAGTGGGCTGAGCCTGTTCTGTTTCAGACATGCTGTCCACTCACAAGTCACAGAGTATGGAAAACACAATCCCTATTTTCTGAAGGCTAGCATCTCTGAGGGAGCTGCATTGTTCAGTATACAGATCCATAAAGACTAAAAATACAGAGGCCAGCCTATTAGGAGTGGCCATCTCTGTTGTAGGATGACAGGTGTTTTTATTTACCTTATTTTTGCTTATTTAAATGTGCTAATTTTTCTGAAGTTACTTAGTAAAATGATTTCGTTATAAAGTGAATGATATTTTTAGACATTTCATTTTTTAGGTAGAGAGTTTCAGAGAACAGCTTCCCTGGTGAAGTGTGCTCTAAATATAGCAACATTTTCTGCTGCATGCGTGCTGGAGAGGGGCCCGCTGGGCCATGGGGAGAAGTACAGAGCAGGGAGAAGGCAGAGCAATCCAGGGTCTGAAGCCATGTGGAAAAGTGGGTCCCCTACCACTGACATTTTCATCACTGTTGAGCTACATGTGGCTTTAGAACCTCTAGAAGAGCTACCAAGTTGAGATCTGATCTGACTCAGACTTGGAAAGAAGCCTCTTGATCCCTCAACACATCTCTCACTCTGGATCTCGAGTCCCGTCGTTAGAGAGGTTGGAGTTTGGCAGGTGTGTCAGCCTACAGCTCGGGGGCAGGTCTGATTTGCACCCTCCTGCATTCACCCCTTAGGACAACCCTACGCGTGCAGCAGGATATGAATGAGACAAGCTGGATGAAAGAAGCCAGATGCCCTTGGACATACTTGTGTGAATGAGTTCCTCCAGTTTCTTCCAGAAGCCAGATTGTGATGGAGGGACAGCGAGGAGGCAATGAGTCCATGTGTGTGCAGCATGCTGGCTGTGGGGACAAGATGCTCGAGGGCATCTCTGCGAAGTTCAGACAGGCCCTCTGTCACTTTGGGTGTTCATGGGCTGCAGGCAGTGGAGATGGATTGTCCCCCCTGAGAGGAAATGGGGGATTTGTTGGATGTGGGGGAAACTCATGGAGGGAATCAAAGAGAAGACTCAGAAGGGCAGGGCGGTTGACCCTCAGGAAGATGAAAGCTCGTCAGCAGTTTCAACACTGACATGCTTCGGGGATGAATTTACACACTTTGTTCTGCCCCCTTGGCGTCTGCACTCAGGTTCACAAACAGCAAGAGTGGGGTGCTGGCCCAGGTTGGATCCCATGAGCACCGTGGCAGTGGGAGACACAGAGCTTGCTCGCTGGTCTCCAGATGGGACTCAGTGACAAGAGGGTACATCCCTTGGGGCGCCTGGGTGGCTCAGTTGGTTGAGCATCTGGCTTGAGCTCAGGTCATGATCTCATGGTTCGTGGGCTCAAGCCCCACGTCGGGCTCTGTGCCGACAGCTCAGAGCCTGGAGTCTGCTTCAGATTCTGTGTCTCCCTCTCTCTCTGCCCCTCCCTTGCTCATGCTCTGTTTCTCTCTGTCTCAAAAATAAATAAACTATACAAAAAATTTTTAAAAAAGAGAGTACATCCCTCACTCCAGCAAAGCCTGAGCTTTATTACTGAAGGGAAGTGGCTATTCTGTGGCAGAACAACCAGTAGGTGTTATCCTCAGCCATGGGACTTGTGATGGGAATGACGGCCTCCCTGCCTTATCTTTGGAGACCCAGCAGAGCAGGACCTGCCCCTTTGTGACTCTTGGCTTTGAGGTCAAGAGAGATGATGAGTTTCACAGGGAGGTGTTATTTAGTAAATGAAGCTAGAGATTATCCCAGGAAAATGAATAAAAGTAATCACTGTTCTCTCCAGAGTTTAAGAAGCCAAATACAATAGAGCCTTTATCTATCCCAATCTGGTAGAGAACAGAACAGTCTCTAGGGATCTAGGATTTTTATCTTCCCAGCCGATCCTGTCTCAGACAGGTGTGATAAATGAAGTCAGAATCCATTGCTCAGGATCACTGCTATCGTCTCTCTGTCTCTCTCATATATCCTACCTGCCTAAATATGTTAGGGAACATTTATTATTTAATTTGAGTCTGACAAGGGACAGAATCCCTCGACAATATTTCAAAAGAGCTACAACATTGTAGAAACTATGTTCCTACGCCTCTTTTCTATTATTCAGAGGGGCCGTGGTGATGAGCATATTCCCTGACATCTTTCAAAGGAGCTCCCTCAGAGCGGAGTGATTCAGACATGGAAAAACATGTTCTATCTTGTTCTGAAACACATTGTTTTAAGAGAGAGAATGTTGGATGGAAGGTTATTTAAGAGGTCATGGTTGAACTCAGAGACTCAAGAGACACACACTCTGAGGCTTCCTGAAAAATCATTTTTGGTAGCAATATGTGGATATTTGACTCTTTTAAAGAAATTTAAAAGTAATACTTTTTATTCAATATCTTATATAAATTACTTTGTATTCCCAACAATATACTTCTGAAATTTTTCAATGTCAGTACATATAATTCACCTTATTCTTCTCTCTCTTACATAGCATTTCATGTCTGGATATGCCACAATTTGTTACTGGATCCTGGCCCTGACAGTTACTTTGTTTCTCAGTTTTCATTATTATAAATAATCATGAGATGAATTTCCCTCTCCACACTGTTTGTGCACATGCATAAATACCACTCGGGGTGAGTATGTGTAAAACACTCACATGCATGTGGTTCTTAATCAGTCTCAGACTTATCTTTGTGAATAGTCAGTCTTCCCACACCATTCCTGAGTTGTCCATCTTTTCCACTGAATGGAAGCTACTAGTTCCTGTGTATGAAAATCACACTGTAGCTGTACACACCCACGTTCATCCAAACCATCTAACCTGGTCCTTCTATTTATCTGACTTTATCCTAGTGTCACATTATTTTCATCACTGTAATTTATCATGAAATAATCTGAACATTATCTTGACTATTTTTGCACATACCCACTTCTGCTAGAAATGCTATAGAGATTTTTGACTGGAATTGCAATTTTAGATGTTTGTAGAGGACAACCATCTTTCTAATATTGTCTTTCCATCCGTAAATATTTCAGTTCATTTGAACCTTCTTTTGCATTCCTCAGTATACACAGGAGTGACTATAATTCAGTGTTCATGTGTCCATTGTTAATTCAGAAATCCAGTTCAGTTTTGTGCGTGGCTCTTGTAACCTATCACTTTATGGACTCATTCAAAAATTCTGTGAGTTTTTTTTCTATATTACTTGGAATTTTTTATATAGGCAACTGTTTCATTTGCACATAAAGACAGTTTTGCATTTTCCATCCTAATTTGTGCGCCTTTTATGTTTTCCTTGCTTTATTGTACAGACTCCACATCCACCACTATGCCAACCAAGAGTGTGACACAGATTCTTTCCTTGGTCTTCGTCTAACAGAGAGAGCATTCCATCTCCCACACTTACTTACGTAGGCTGTAGCTCTTGTTTTCTTTTAGGCGAGGAAGTCCTCCTGTACTCCTCACTTGCCAAGACTTTTTTTTTTTTTTTTTTATCATGAACGGGTATTGATTTTGTTTGTTTTTTCCTGCATCCACTGATATGATTGTTGTCCTGTAATCTGTTGATTTGGTGAGTTGCATTGATTGGATTGTAGATGTTGAACCAGCCTTGCACCTGTGGAATAAATCGTGTGTGTGTGTGTGTGTGTGTGTGTGTGTGTGTGATATTAGCTTCTCAATGTTAGATAAGGAGAATTGGGAAGGCGTCTCTGAGAGCTGACTTTGGAGGTGAGACCTGAATTATGGAAACAGGTGGACTGGAGTAAATCTGACAGAGGGAACAGCAAAGACAGAGGCTGGGGGCTATGTGTGGTGTGTGTAGAAAGGAAGGAGGGTCAGTGTGGTTACAGCACGGGGACAGGTGGAGGATCACAGGACACTTAGTCCCAGATGGAAACAGGACAGCTCACGGAGGGTCTTACAGAATAGCTTTTCTCTTCTCTCCTTCCTTCCTTCCCTCTCTCCTTCCTTCCATCTTTTCTTCCCTCCCTACCCTCCCCCTTTCACCCTTTCCTCCTTCCTCCCTCCCTTCCTTCCTTCCTTCTTTCCCTCTTTTCTTTCTTCCTTCCTCCCTTCCTTTCTTCTCTCCCTCTTTCCTTCTCTCCTTCCCTCTCTCCTTCCCTCTTTCTTTTCCTTCCTTCCCTCCCCCTTACTTCCTCCCTTCCTTCCTTCCCTCCCTCTCTCCCTTCCTTCAATCAACAAAGTTTTCTAATAAATGGCAATAACTCACAATAATGATGTCATCCATTTAGATCAGTTCTTTATAGCCTTGTTTCCCCTTCCAAATGAGCTAATTATAAACATAAAATTATTTCTGAGCAGAAATTAGGGTTCTATTATTGAATTTATTAACAAAAATCAATAAAGGTAATTTAATTTTGCTTGATGTATTTTTGTGCTCTTAATGACCACAAAAAATAATTTGTTAAGTCAGAGCTAAAGTCGATGAGGCAAATATTTTGTAATAAGTTTTTGATTATATATTATTTTATCTTATAGCTTGTTTATTTTATTGTACATAAGCATATATATGTGTGTGTGTATATACATACATATACACATATATATATTTTTCTTACCAATTTCTCAAAAAAAATGACTGCTGTACTGTAAGAATTCCTGAAGAGTCATTTACTGTAATTGTTCTGGTAATTAACTTACAAATGTTTATTTTCAAAGACTTCCCTCCTGAACAAGTAATAGCATATATGTTCTACCCAAGCAAATGGAGGTGGTGATAATGATAAATTGATAACCAAAACAATTCCTTCTAATTTAAGGTTTCCCTTTCAATGACTATATTAGGTGTATCAGAAATAATCATTTACCAGAAGCACATTAGTAAAACACAGCACTCACAACTGCATATGAATTTTAATTGAATTCTTTGGTATTCCAGAAGCCAAGAACTTGCTAACCCACAGCATTTACTTTCTCTGTCACCACTGACTTTTCCATTCTTGACTAACAAACCTTTCCCATATTTTTGCTTTTAGTGAAAATGATTTGCAAAGTCATTCCAAACTGATTAGAACCCTTTTTATACCACCAAATTCTTTTCTTCCTTGTAGAAGCTGTTCTAATGGCATCATCTGAGAAAAGTATTTTAGGAGGCCTGTAAATTTTATATATGGGATATGTATATTGTATTCCTTCTTTTCTGTCTTCACTGCTCAATACTGCTAATGAAATAAACAAGCTGAGGAACCAGAAAGTGTGGACGAAGATTTATTGGAATAAGTTACTTATTAATAACTTAGCTTGGATATCTAGCTGCTTGTTATTGTATTAAAATGCATTTTCTTCCTCAAGGGCAAATCTTTATTGCAAGTAAGATTGAATAATTTTGAAAATACAGAAAAATAGTGCTATGAGAGCAGTTTTCAAAAATGTTACAGTAGATTATTCACAGGAATAAATTGTTAAAATGCAGATTTAAGAGGAAGAGATTCAATAGATGTGGGACCTGATTTCTGTATGTATAAAATAAATGTGTTCCACTAAATCTTCTCTTGGGCTCTAGAAACTCAAACATTCTATGGACATAGGCACTTCTAATTTTAAAATTTTTGTTTCTTATAAATTTTGTAATAATTTTGCCTAAGTCTGGGAACAATTATTTATTTAATGATTGTAACTTGATAAAGCCAATTCAAAATACCAGACTTTAGGGCAGCCCTGTTATAAGCAAGGAATAATAAAAACTATCCTTATGGATCAGGTGGATGATACTATCATATCAGAATAGCTAGACCTGGACCGTTGGCACAGAGGGGACATCTTGTTGGTCTTGGGGGGTTTACCTGGGTTGTCTCTGGAGAGGGGTCACATGGCTCAGACCCAGACTCTTCTTTTCTTTCTTTGAATCAGGGGCCACTTCTCTCATATTTTTGGTAGGACCATGATTCACTACCCCTAATACTAGAATACAACTAAAAACCAGTCATCTAATTAGAAGTAAAAAGAAATCTCCGTCCTCAAAAAAGGCATGTTGACCTGAGGTAGTTACTGTTGAGTCTCTCAGATGAGCTTGAAGCCAGTCCAGACCCAGGGTGAGCTTCAGAGGTTGTCCCATTCTCCACGTGTATGCGTTTGAAGATTGAGCAGGCTCTGAACCCTTCAGGGCAGGGGTCCAGCTGACAGGGGCCCCGGTACCCACATAGTGCCCACTATTTCCACACTTCCTGCCTCCCCTCAGGGCCGTTCTCAGTGAAATGCAGTTTGGAAGCCTGATGGGGAGGAAGAAAGGAGGCAGATTCTCCACCCAGGACTGGTCTGTAGGAAAAGACTTCCCAACCCTACTTTCACTCCCCCTTCTTCCTGCAAGACCCTACCCTGCTTTACTTAGAAACCTGGCTCCATCTGGGTGATGAAATACCAGCATATCTCCAGTCAGTTTTCATTTTCACATGTTAACCGATCTTTGAGTCTTTACAAAGCCACGGATCCACTATGGTTGCCAAGAGGCACAGAGTGTAAAAGGCCAACCAAGAATGTGGGAAGACGTGGAGAGAAGATTTCTTCCCTCATCTTCATAGTTTTGTACATACAAGGTACCAAGTGGTGTGGGTGGTTATTTCAGAGACTACTCAGTTAGAGAGAGACTGTGAGAATCTCTTCTGCCCCACAGAAGAGACGAAAGAAGAGGGGGAGAGAAACACTGATCAGAAGTGGGAATTTGCACAAAATAATGTTTAATTAGAGATGATGTAGAAAGAGGTCTCATCTCCTTACCTAATACTCTTGGAAGCAACTGACTCTGCGACTCAGCCGCTGCTTATCCACCGCTTTTACAGAGACCAGAGTCATAAAACAACTGGAGGGATGTTCCAGTAAGAACTTTGCTTATCGGCAAGCCTCTACTGAGCGACATTTTACAGTCAGTAGTTTACCTCCAGGAGATAATTAACATCTGTCCTGGTATTTAGATGATGTTTTATAAAATGCTCTGGAGAGTTATAAACACACACACAATTAAGGAAAATGTGTTATTCTTCAAAAGTATCTTCTGTTCTTCTTACCAAAGGCCTAAATTTAATATTTAACACTCTACCATTGGAGTTGATTTGTACTGAAAAAGGAAATGTAGAAAACTCTATTTCTCCAAAATAACAAATCAGACTATGCACAACTACTGCTCTCTATATGCTCTTTGTAAGATACATATCTTGTCTTGTTATTCAAGCAGTTTTAAAGACTTCTGCCTTTATTCACACTGAGAGGCAGTTAAGACACAGATTTGAAGTCTGGTAAACCTAAGAAAGATCTTCAATTGGCTGCTTATTAGTTGAATGAATTCAAGCCAGTTACTTAGCTCTTCAGGACCACATCTGCAGATGTGAATTTCCTTCCCACTTATTGATGGGAATGATGAGACCCATCTCATAGAGGTGTTTAGGAATTAGATGGCATAGTAAATTCTAAATGGTAGCTGTCATCATTATTAGTTTGGGCCAATAACCATCAAGTGTTGGAGTCAGATTCAAACTCAAGCAGTCTGGATTGGAGAGCCTGGCCTTATAACCATGGTGTTACTCTGTATGTAAGACATGAGGGAGTTTGGAAACAGGACAGTGGCCAAGTTGGAAGAGGAAGGTGATGTTGCTCAGTGAAGTACCAAAGAACATCTCATATACAGAGGCCTTCGGCTTTTTAAAATGTTTATTAGAATATTAAAAGTTTACTTGTAAAGAGTGAGTCAGCCTCCAGGTAGACTCGCTGGCCAGGTTAAAATTACAAGCACTTGAAGGAAAAAAAAAGGAAATGTTGCCAAGGTCACCACATTATCTGTTCCAGTCGGGACACAGTGGCTGCAGCATGAGGGTCACAGTCAGAGGTCATTCCCAGGGTTTCTAGACAGCAGCCAAGGCAGAATCAGGGCTTGTCTTTGCCGGAGTCCCGGTTCATGGAATATATGAAGAATTTGTTACTTTGGAACCAAAAATCATTAGGGTAACCTTGTTTTTGTTATTATTGTTAGCATTGCCCTTGCTATTGTTTTTGCTTACTCCTTTGTTTGTTTGCTTTATCTCAGGATGATAGTATTTTTTTCTTCTGTTTGCATATTTATTCATCTCTGGTAGATGGCATGCTCAGTGGTATTGGAAGAAGGCCACGTTCTCAGGCTTATATTTTCTCCAGTAGATTCTCCAGTGCCTTGGAGTAATACAGTGTATGGAAGCAGGGAGGTTTGGCAAGATTTTTAAATTTGATTTTTAAATCCTCAGCACCCAGTATGTCATACAACTCTGTAGTCATTTGGTAATTATTCATGCAATTGCCTGTTATTTAATAAAACAGCTTACATGGTTTGTAAATGCTTTTCATTCCTATTCTGTATCCTAGGTGGCTATCAGTGGTATTTGTGCCCATGACTTATCATCTTATTTTCATATGTACATTTAGCTGCTTATGACTTGACTGTTTATCCCAAGAGCACATTAACAGGACTATTGGTTTTTAAATGTTTATTCATCTACTTTTGAGAGAGAGAGAGTACATAAGCAGGGGAGGGGTAGAGAGAGAGGGAGAGGCAGAGAAAGAATCCCAAGCAGGCTCCATGCTCAGAATCCAATATGGGGCTTGAACTCACAAACCATGAAATCATAGCCTGAGTAGAAAGCAAGCATTGGATGCTTAACCCACTGTACCAGCCAGGCACCCCAACAATACTCTTGATTTAAAGTGATGGCCTCCAGAGAGTCTCCTCTTTCACCTCTCATTTGCTGCTGGGACTATGAATCTCCACACTTCCTTACTTTACTTTGTATTCCGTTAGAAGAATTTGGTCTAGGAAACGGTCTCTGATTTGGAATTGTCCCTGCTGAGCATGTTTGGTTCATAGTTATATGTCAATTCTAAATCAGGGCCAACCTCAGTACAAAATTGAAAAAGCTGCTTACAGCTAAGAGAGATGTAATAATTGCTGTTGGTTGTATTTGATGCCCAAAGCTGTTAATTATTAGAAGAGAACAAGGTGGTTTTATTGGAGCAAATATATTTAAACACTAACATTCTTGCCTCAGGGCAATAAATGACATGTCTCTGGGCGTATTTGTGAGTGGAGGCTTCAAAACAAAGTAATAAGAGACTACATATGATGTCCCAGGAAATTCACTCTTGTCATAGAGGAAGAACTAGAAATGACTTAAAAAAAAAAAAAAAGATACATTGCAGTCTTTTCCTGTAAAGGACATTGGAGACCATTCTGGCCTGAAATGGTGCCTATTATACATGTGGATCATGGTTCGCCCCTAGGCCAAGCCACACAGCGAGCACTAATGCTCTATCTCTCCTGCCGTTTCTGTTATCTCCTCCCAAATAACCTGTCTCAGTCTGTCTCCTTGGTAGTTTGGCTAAATGACTCTGAGACATGAGTGTAGCTAAATTGGTACAGGGAGTGCCTAACTGCCAAGCTTTTACGTGTGCCTCACCCCAAATAAGACAGAGGACATTACAGATTGGAAGTTCAAATTCTGCTCTCATTTTCCTCCCAGCATAGTACCCAGACACTACGGAAAAGATGGATGAGAAAAGGAATAGTAATGAGCAAAGGTTGACCTCCCTGATAATAAAGTATTTCTAGCAGTGTCTGAAAATACAGGCACAAAGGGTTTATAGGGATGCATAAACAAGTGACAACTGACTGGAACCCCGATATTACTGCCTCCTGGAAGCCAAGTCTGTGCCCCCTTCACCTAGGCGAGCATATCAGAAGCATACACGCTGTGTCTAAACCACTGTTAACATCTCTGGTTCCTGAGAAAGACACATTCCCCTGACAATTCAGGCGATGATTCCACTCAGGCTGTGGCAGTAAGGAAAATGTTCCATGTTTCATTCATGGAAACATCACAAAGAAGAGGGTGTTTTACAGAGGTGGGTGAATAAGCCCATCATCACGAGCTTTGCAGTAGTGGTCAAGAATGAGGAGACTGCGTTTACTTGACACAGGCAGGAGCGGGTGGTTCCGACAAATGGCTGCTCCACAGATTACACAGAGTTGGTGGCATTGGGGAAGACAAGAGAATGGGGGGATTTCATGACCATCACTGCTCTTTGGAAGCATGGGACTTGGGTAAAGTACAACATTATCAAGACCAAACATTCTTCACATTAAGAATCCCCAACATGAAGGATATTAAAATGGAGGATGTTTACCTATACTGAACACACAATTTATAAAAGCCTAATTGAGGGGCACCTGGGTGACTTAGTCAGCTAAGCGTCTGACTTCATCTCAGGTCATGATCTTGTAGTTTGTTATTTCGAGACCCATGTCGGACTCTGTGCTGACAGCTCAGAGCCTGGAACCTGCTTTGGATCCTCTCTCTCCCTTTCTCTATGGCCCTCCCATGCTCATGTTCTCTCTCCTCTCAAAAAAAAAAAAAAAAAAAAAGACTAATTGAAGTATAATTCATATGCAATAAACTACATGTATTATAAGTGTACAGTTTCATTATTCAGCATGTGAAACTATCACCAAATTCAGGATGGTGAGGATATCCATCACTTCCAAGGCTTTCCTCATGCCACCCTTCTGCAATCCTCCCCAACGTATATCTACCAGATCCCAATGACATTCCAGATAGTTTTCATACACCTATGTTTACTGAGCCTGGAAGGGCCAATATTACTTATAAATCTTTCCTAACCCTCTGCATTCAAACTTCATATGAGCCAAATACACTCATGGATATCTTCACCCGGCAGACAAAGACACATTGGATACCAAGTCAGTTGCTATGAGGTGGTGACTGAAGGCGAGTCACCTGAAGTAATACTGTAACAGAAGTGGAGTCATAGGCTTGCAAGAGGATTACGAAAACATTACATGTGAAGTGCTATGCTCAGTGTGTGATACAGAGAAGGCAAGGGGGGTGTAAGTATCACCCCTCCCCTCACCTGGGTAACGCAATGCCCAAATCCACCTCTCTCAGTAAGGACAGAGCATTGGAAAACTTCACTAATTCAGATTAATGGATAATGCTCAAACTCAGTTAATGAAAATACCAATTTATGGATTCTTCTAAAAGAAGGATACATTAGGAATGTTTAAATTCAGGTAATATCTGGCGCTCTGCTAACAACATATTTAATAGAATGCTTGGTTCTAAAAATACATAAGTAGTGTTGTTAACCAGCATATCAAAGCACCAATTACATGGTAATACTTACTGCTTATTGGAGACCCTGGCTGGAGCAGCTGCCTTGGAAGAGATAATGCTTCTTTTAAAGGAAGAAAAAGATCACTGCCTGTGGTTCAGAAAAGCAGGAGAAAAACATGTGCCCATGTGGACTCTTAGTTACTATTGCTTGCACGATGATGCTGTCTCTAAGCCAAGAAATTCCTGTGAACACTGATTTCTGACCCATGAAATACATCAATTTCCAGGTGATAAAAGCCCAGTGGTTCTGTGGCGACACATCTCGCTGTGGCGACACTTCTCGCTGTTTGTGTATTTCAGTTCTGTCTCACCCTTGTGTTTCATATAAAGTACACCATCTCATTCTGTTATATCTTTCACCATTATTTTCATGTTTCATATCTTTATTTCTTTCTTTGCCCAGGATTCATGATGCTTTGACAAAGGATGGCAAAAAACAAAAACAAACAATAAACAACTTCCACTGAATATAAGTTCTTAACCTCTGTCTTCATCTTCTCTTTCCTCTCTGTCTCTCTCTGTCCTCCTCTCTCTCTCTCTCTCTCTCTCTCTTTCTCATACACACACTAACGTGTAATTGCATATGCACACACATATAAACATACAGCATAAAATCCATTCAATGAAAATGAAATGATCCATTATGGAGAAAAATTGCAAATTGTACAATCAGAAAGTTAACAATCACAAAAACTAGAATAGCAGAAAAATACCAAAGAATAAATACAGTTCAAATAACTAAAGGGTTGGGGGCACCAGGGTGGCTCAGTCAGTTAAACATTGGACTTTGGCTCAGGGTATAATCTCATGGTCCACGGGTTCAAGCCCTGCCTCAGGTTCTGTGCTAACAGCTCAGAGACAGGAGCCTGCTTCATATTCTGTGTCTCCCTCTCTCTCTACCCCTTCACCACTCAGTCTCTCTGTTTCTCTCTCTCAAAAATAAATAAACATGAAAACAAACTTAATATAATTAAAGGGAATGGGGCATCTGGGTGCCTCAGTCAGTTAAATATCTGACTCTTGGTTTCAGCTCAGGTCATGATTTCATGGTTCGTGAGATTGAGCCCTGCATCAGCTTTTGCACTGACAGTGTGGAGCCTGTTTGGAATCCTCTCTCTCTCCATCTCCTCAGTCTCTCTCTCTCTCTCTCTCTCTCTCTCTCTCCTTCCTGTGCTCTCACTCTCTTTCTCTGAGAATAAATAAGTAAACCTTAAAAAATAATTAAAGGGAGAAAGATGGACTAACAGATACAAGGAAAAAATAAGACACTATACAAAAGATGAAGAAAAAAGGAGAATAAGAAGAAAGAAAAGAAGTGAAGGAAAATAAGAAAAAGAAAATAAAACAATTATTTTAGGAATTCTAGAAGTAAAAATAAATCATTGGAATTAAAAAGCGATCCTGGACATCATATATAACACATACAAGAAGATTCTGAAAGTTGTAGAGAAGGCAGAAAAATAAGTATTTTCTTAAACAAACAAAAAACCTGAGGGAATTCATTGTCCACAGTCATGCCTTGCAAGAAATATCAAAAGATGTTTTTCAGAGAGAAATAAAATAATACAGGTCAGAAACTTGGATCTACATAAAGAATGGTAAAGGATTAGAAAAGGAAGAAAGAAGTTAAAAAACATCTTTTATATTTTTAATGTGTCTTTTATATGTTTATTCTGAACTGATGTAAAAGCTGTCTAAAGTAGTAATAGTAGGGGTGCCTAGGTGAATCAGTCAGTTAAGCATCTGACTTCAGCTCAGGTCATGATCTCTCAGTTTGTGGGTTCAAGCCCCGCATTGGGCTCTGTGCTGAGAGCTCAGATCCTGGAGCCTGCCTGGGATTCTGTGTCTCCCTCTCTCTCTGCCCCTGCCCTACTCACACTCTAAGTCTCTCTCTCTTTAAAATAAATAAACATTTTTTAAAAATGAATAAAAAGAATACTTCTATATAAAATATATGTCAAAGGAGAAGTCTCAAGAGATTAAAAATTTTTGGAGCTAAATAAAAATAAAAATACAACTTATCAAAATATGTAGAATGCAGTGAAAGCCATGTAAAGAAAGTTTATCATTTTAAATGTGTATATTGGAAAAGATGAAAGACGTAAAATTCAGCAGTCTAGATAGTCTTAGAATACTAAAGAAAGGAAGAACAGTTTAAGCATGAAGACAACATAAGAAAAAGAGAGAGAGAGAGAGGAGATTTCAATGAAATTTAAACCAGTAAAACAATGAAGAAAATTATTAAAATAAAAAAACTTCATCTTTGAAAATATGAATAAAATTAATTAACCTCTAGCTAAGCTAGAGAAGAAGAAAGAGAAGACACAAATGCTCACTATGGAAATTTGTAATTGTTCATCAGGACTTCTTTCTTGGGCATTAAAAAGATAATAAAAGAATACTATAAACACCTCCATACACACCAATTTTATAAATTAGAAAACATCAGTTCCTTGGAAGAAACAGATTTAAAAAACTCATATAAGGAGAAATATATAATCTGAATAGGGCTATATCTACAAAAGACACAAAATTTAATCAATGATTAACAACTTTATAAAACAGAAAGCACCAGGTCCAAATGATTTCAATGGGGAATTTTACCAAACATTTAAGGAAGAAATGATACCAATTCTCCACCATCTCTTCTATAAAATAGGAGCAGAGGAAACACTTTCTAACTCATTCTATGAGGCCAGAATTACCCTAATAACAAAACCAGAAAAAAAAAACATTAAAAGAAAGGAAAACTGCAGACTTATATGTCTCATGACCATAGATACACAAATCCTCGACAAAACATTAGTACTTCAAATTTTGGTACACAAAGAATCATACATCATGATCAAGTGAGATTTATTCCAGGCATATAAAGCTTGTTGAACATTCAAAAATAAATCATGATAATCTACCACATCAACACACTCACGATGAAAAATTATATTATCATTCCAGTTGATTCAGAAAATTCGCTCGACAAAATACAACACCCATTCGTGATGAAATCTCTCCTCAAACTAGGAACAGAGGCTAGCACCTGCGACATGATTAAATTGGGTACCGAAAACCCACAGCTCACATCATCCATCACAAGAAACTGGCTGCTCTCCTGCTAAGACGGCCCGGGGAGACTGTCCTCCCCCATCCCCTCCTCAGTATTGTACCAGGCATCCTAGCTAGTGCAATAACAAAAGAAAATGACATAAAAATGTTCAGAATGGGAAGGAAGAGGCAAAATTGTGTACAGATGACAATGTTGTCCACAGAGATAACCCTAAAGAATCTCAATAATAACAAGTCTCCTGGATTTAATAAATGAGATTCACATTGTCGCAAGATCCAAGTAAAAAACATACAAGTCAGTTTGCTTCATACTATCAGTGAGCATGTAGACACAATAAAAAATATAGTACCTTATGTAATTCTTGAAAAAAATGAAATACTTTGGTATAAATTTAATCAAATATGTATAAGACTTGCATGTAGAAAAATTCAAAATGTTAATGAAAGGAATCAAAGATGACCTAAATAAATGGATATTTATACCTCCTCCATGCACTGAAGATTCAGTATAGTAAATCTTAATTCTCTAAACTGATACACATTTTTAACAGAATTTCTGTCAAGATCCCTGTAAGTTCTTTTTTTTGGTAGATATAGACAAGATAATTATTAAATTTACTTAGAAAAAGAAAGGAATGAAAATAGCTAAAATAATTTTGATAAGAAAAATCAGGTGAAAGGCCTAAGTCTACTTGATTTGAAGACTTGGTTTTTTCACTGGGTGGGTAGGGAGAGGGGAGGTAGAATTCACAAAACTTGGAGAGAGGTGAGTGAAAACACTAGGAAATGAAATGCAGCTAGGTCACATGGCTACAGAAAACATGCCCCAATCCCCACAATGCCTTTATCTAAAGGACATCGGGCTTGGAGTGCCTGGGTGGCTCAGCTGGTTAAGTGTCTGACTTTGGTTCAGGTCATGATCTCATAGTTTGTGGGTTCCAGCCCTTTGTCGGGCTCTATGCTGACAGCTCAGAGCCTGGAGCCTGCTTTGGATTCTGTCTCCCTCTCTTTCTCTGCCCCGCCCTCCTTGCACTCTGTCTGTCTGTCTCTCTCAAAAATAAATAAACGTTTAAAAAATAAAAAAATAATTTAAAAAAAAGGACATTGGGCTTAATTTAACATAAAGGTAGCATTAAGGTGAGCATGTACTTTGGAGCTGGGCAAGGCTAGGTTAGAATTCTGCAAAATGGAGTTTATTATGTAAACTTTCTGGACTTTAGATTCCTGATACATGAAATGGGGATAAAAGCACCTACTATGTGTGATGCTACACCTATAGAGCCCAGCAGATAGCAGACTGCCAACAAATGAGAATATGAGAGGTTGAAACTCCCCTACTGTGTTAGGAATAGTTACCTTTTTAATGCTACTTCTTATTTAGACCAAATCAAATGAGCATCTGCCCAATCCCAATTTTTGTATAGTTGTTCGTTCTTTCATGGACTCAAACATTTAACAAATATTTTTGAGGGTCTTCTCAGGGTGAGAAACTGTTGTAGGTGTTGAGGATGCAGCAGTGAACAAGAGGGCTCTGTCTCTACCCTCCAAGGTTGTATGTCCCAACCAGACGCCATGCAGGCAGTCCTTCTGCTAACATGGCATGGCCAAAAATTGGACAATTATAGCTTATCAAGATAGTATCTTTTCAAATAAATAATTTGCAAAGATAGCAGGTGTTTGGGGGTGGGGATTAGCTGACTAGAGTTGTTGTTATACTTGAAAAATCGCAGTCTATAACAGGAGCCCAAGAGAACAGAGGGGTGGGCAGTGTGCAGGTGTTTAGGGCCTCACCTCGACCATGGGGACAGTCAGGAGAGTCATGACACAGGCTGAGGTCAGATGGCCAGAGCAGCCACCAATGATGCAAAGTGCTTCAGAAGAGGAGGTGACAAGTGGGTAGGAAACCTTCAGGTCCTTACTTTCTATGTGTCAATTCCCAACACTTGTCATGTCAGTGTGCCTTTGATATCAAGTGACCACATTTTCCAAATGCCTTTATCAACTAAGTTGTAGATGTATTTTAAGTTTTCAAATGTGATGCAGTCACATGAGGGTTAGGAGAGAAGCACAAGAGAGGAAATAGTGGTGGACAGATGCAGGAGTAAACAGGTGTAAGGTTTGTTTTTTTCCAAGTTTCTTTTCTCAGGTACCATTTACGAATAAACAAATGCCTAGACTTTTCCATGAGTTTTGACTCATGAGTTTTGATGAGATTTGACAAATGCATACATTGCGGACCATTCAACCCTGTGAAAATGCAGAGCATCCCACACCACAGAGATGCCCTCTGGCCCTTCCCAGTCACTGTTACACCAACTCCAGTATCACCCACCACAGTCACACCTACTGTGGTCACACCCACCACTGTCAAGCCACCACTCCGCCCAGCCCCTCAGAGAACACTTCTGTTTCTATCACCAGAGACCAGTTTTCCCTGTTCTGGAAACTTCATACAAATGAACTTACACACAGTGCAGTCTTCTGTGTCTGGCATCTTTTGAGATTCATGCATCTGATTGTGTGGACTAGTCCTTAGTTTCCCCTCACTGACGAGGAGAATGACATTGAATAATTCTGCCACAAATTGCTTGCAGTTGTCTCCAGTTTGGAGCTTTTATGGATTAAGTTGTTATGAACATTCTTGTACAAGTCAGTTTATGGACATACGATTTCATTTTCTTTGGGTAAAAGCCCAGAAGTGAAATTTCCGTATTTGACAGGGAAAACATCTAACATTCTTTAAAAAGGCCAAGCTGTCCTTCAGAACAATTGTAGCATTTTACATCCACCAACAAGACAGGGTACTTCCAACAACTCCACTTTCTAACCAAAATTTTAGTATTATTAATATGAAGATGTTTTTAGTACTAACAAATCTAATGAGTGTGTTTCAATGTTAAATTATGATTTTAATTTTATTTTTCCTCTTGATTAATGATGTACATTATATTTTCATGTACTTATTGGCTTTCTTCTTCTCTTTTTGTTGAAATGTCTATTGAACACTATGTAAGCCTTTATGACTATATGCTCAACATTATATTTTTAGACTCATTTATGTGTATGAGTGAAGCATTACTTTATTACTTTTTATGGGGCTGTAGTTTTCAATTATATGGTACACTACAATGTATTTATCAATTTTCTTGTCATTGGAGATTTTTTTACACTTGGAAATGCAGAAATTTCTACTGTGAACTTCTCTGTGTCCGCCTCCTGAAACACATATGTGAGCCTGTTTGGTTAGAGGCAGATTTCTGAGTGTGTGGGGGACACACGCCTTGGGCTTTATGGGGTGAATCGTGTTAACTGCACTCCCTTACCACAGGTAAGTCCACACCCACGTGGATTCAGTGGCAGCTGCCTTTCGTTTTCACTGTGTCCACCTCCTCCACTACCACCAGCTGTGCTGCAGGGACTCAAGACCTGCATTACAGACAGTATCTGTCACTTCTCTGCAAACCCAGAAAGCCAAGGACAATTATCCTAATTTAACCACACGACGCCTGAGGTTTGGGGAGATTAGATGTATTGGAGCTTTTCTCGGAACAACACTGAGAACTTCCTTATGTCACAGGTAGTGTGTTGCACACCTTGAGTGAGATCATTAGGTCCATGCACCTTCCAAGGCACTTTCGGGTGTCAGCGGGGATGTCCTTGAACAGGCTCTCAGGTGGTCCATTCCTTGCCATTCACAGCCCCCCGAGCCACGTCCACTCCCCACTGTGCCCCCTTCCTGGGCCTTCACGGCCACAGCAGGCCTGGCCCTCTTTCTGGCTGCCACCAGCTGCTCCTCTCTACCATCTGCTCGCTGGTCCTGCCATCTTCATGGACCCTGTGACTACGTTGGGCCCACTCGCATCATACAGGGTGGGCTACCTGTCCTACCATCAGCTGGTGAGCAGCTGTAAGTCCACTTGCTACTTCTTTGCCATGTGACAGTGCAGTCAACAGCTCTGGGATCTGGGCAAGGACAGTACCTGAGAAGCCATTGGCTCTACTTATCACACTGTGGGGCCAGAACTTCAACCCAGATTCAGGATTGGTGGATGTCCTCATATCTCTAAATCACAGGCTGTTCCTGTAGCTGCTGACCCCGGCTGGGATGCAAGTGTGTTAGATGGTGAGGCTGGTGTGTGGGAGGGTTTCTTTCAGGCATTCAGTTCCCTCAGCACCAACTGCTGTGAATACACAAAGTTGCGGATGAGGCAGAGGACTTTTATTTACCTCTGACTCGTTGTCTGTCCTGTCACCTCTGACTGCTTTCTGCTGCATGAGCTCTGTTGGCCAGGCTCTGATTCAATCTTGAAACACAACACACTGAAATGCATGGCACAAAATGACCCAGATGATAGCCTCCTTCAAATCTCACAAACAGATCCAGTTCTATTCATTAGATATTTCCCAAAGCACGCTAAAGACCAGTGAATAGGGATGAACAGAGAAGGTTCCTTGGGAAATATTTTCCATAAGTAATTTTGAGGAATGCTGCCCTGATATATTACTCCCCTTTCTAGATCAGCACTGTAGGTATCATTCATACTGGGAAGCCTGGAGTTAAGGGAACCCACTTAGCTTTCTTGTTTCCACAAATAATTGTATTTGGAACCCTCACATCTGGGATGTGCCTCTTGGTTCTTGCATCACTGTTTCTCATGGAACATTTGAGGAATCCCACAGTAGGGAATCTTGTCACCCATACTGTCAGGACATTGATTGTCCAGTATTCTGATTGTCAGCTCATATCCAGAATAGCTTCTGAGCCACCTTGACCAGGCTGGGAGGTGTACCTGGAGTAGGTTCACCTTCCATTTCCAAAGCTTTCAGAAGTAGGAATTAGTAGAGATAGAAAATTCTTTTTTGAAGTAACATTTTAAGTGATGAAGCCTTCTCCATGAGATACCCTTGCCTGAGTTGAATGTAGAGCTCAAAGGAACTTGAATATTCAGCCGGAGGATGTGTTATTTTCCAAATAAGTGTTGTAGTGGCTTACATCTTTCCTCCATTTCTTTGAAGCAAAAAAAAAAAAAGTACATTTTCTTTCCTTAATATTTCTTGAGATGACTACGTTCAGGTCTTTCTATAATCAAATAGCCAAGAAAATTATTCTTCAGGGGTTTGTGGTTTGAATATAAGAATTTATGTGAAGATATAGGACAAAGATGTAAGAGAAGCATTAGAGACCATAATAGGGGTGTACAGCTCAAAACCTGTACATGCAGAAATGACTAGGTTTTTCACACTAACTGTGAAAATTTGGAAAATTCAGAAAAGTGCATAAAGAAAGTAAAAGTGACAAGATGAAAATATTATTATCACTTTGATGCATCTTGTTTTAAATTTGTAGAAGATAAATTAAAATAAAAAACAAAACAAACACAAGAACAACAGTGGTGTTTGTGGCTTTTTGTTACTTTATTTTATGAACATTAATTTGTTCATTAAAATCCTTTGCACACATGGTTGTTAGGGCTAAAATACATCCTCTTGTCTGTTTTCTGAATATACCATAATTTATTTTACCTTAATTTACACTTGTAAATTAAAGAAAATCACCTGCTTTACTTACAAGATCTCACCATTTCTCTTTATAACCCAAAGTGGGACTGTAAGCAATATTGAAAAAATAGTAATTTGTGAGTGCAGAGGCACAGAGGTTAACCATCTTTTTTCAGACCCCAACTGTCCTATGTCAAGTGGGAGAGGCACTAGACCCTCCAGTTCTGTTTGAGAGGCTCACATTCCTCACCCCAGGGCTCCAAGCAGAATTTCTGGAAGCGACTGTTATTTGGGATCTGTCTAGCTGATAGGACTTAGCCCACAGCAGAGAAACAAGAGAAGCTTCTGTTGGGATGGAGTCAGTGGAGTGTCGCCCTCAGAAACTTTGCAGGGGCTGAGACACAGTGGTCCTCCATTTCTCAGTGTGAAAGAAGTGGGCAAATCGGGACCTGTAGCAATTACCACTTTTAATTGCTGTGAAATGCTCAAAGCACTTTTCTATAGACTTTCCACAGCCTGATCAACAACTGAAAACCACCCATTCAGTTTATAATGAAACAAAGAAGGATGGGCTGCACATTCCTGGAGTAATCAGCACAGACTGCCTGGGCTGAGCACCTGACCATGTCCAGATCCAGCAGCTGGAGGCCAGGATCCTTAGAGGGGGGACTTCCTGCATCACTCTGCTCAGAGGAACCACAGTCCCACACAAAGCAGTTTAGGAAGACAGAAGATCCCAAGGAGAAGGAATTTGTTTATTTTCTGCAGCTATTCAACTGTTTTCTCTTTTCAGAAGGAATAAAATATGTATAATAAAGTTCCTCTTATATTTGTAAGAATCTTTCTTCCATAGTGATTTTAAAAGGAAATTTTATTCTAAATCAGAGGACTTTATTAAAATTGGGATATACTGAATCATTTCTCCATTGACCAGGATGATAAAATCACAGTTTATGAAATTCTGTGCCTGGGAGAGCAAAAAGAAAACACTTGCTTTCAACTGCAATAAAATTCATATTTATGACTCCCAGTTTGCACGTTGAGGAGCTGCGCATCTGTTTATATGAAACCTGTTTACATCGACTCATTCCACACAAAATCCATAGCAAGTTGGTCAAATGTAAAATAATTTTATAAGACCTCACCAGGCACCACATACTTGATACCCATTTTTTCTTGGAAAGAGTTTTTCAAAATTGTTGTCAGCCAAACTGATCATGACACTGGTCCAAGAGGCATTTTCTTTGAACTTTCTTAACATAGCAAGGAGCTAAGTAATTCTGAGTCCCTTGTGACCTGCATGGCCAAATGCTTCACAAAAGACTATCTTATTTGATCACCGCCACAATGTTATTGATTATTATTGTGATAATCATAGTGATGAAAACAATAAGCAGTTATCAAGCACGTACTGTACACAAGCCACTCTGCAACTAGGGATTTTTTATATTATCTTGTTTGAGTTAACCAGAAAACTGAGGTTCTGAAGCACAAAGTTCTCATTACTTACATGACCAGATTTGGACTTGGGAACTCTTGTCTGTAAGATCAAGGGACTCCACAAGGCAAGAGCAAGAGGAAAAATGGGGTACATAAATCAGCAATATGATTCAACGGTCTTTAAGGACAACATTTGGAAAGGGTAAAATAGGGTCTTTTTTCACCATTTATTTTAAGGTATTTTCTTCCCCTCTACTCCATTGCATCAACAATTTAGGTTTTACTCTCTAACACAGGTGGATCCCTGGCTCTTGCTGAGCACTGTGAACAAAGCGCTTTCTGCTTTTTCAGAAAAATCACCTCAAACTTTGTTGAAGATTCTTTGCCAGTTCCAGAGGTGTGAGAACTTGGCCAACATGTAGACTCTGGGCATTATGAGTGCTACCATTCTTGAAGGAAGGTTATTTTGAGTACTGAAGGTGGGAGTTTAAGGTGTTGTTTCCCTAACTTCAGAGATAAAATACCCTCTGGGCCATCAAAAACTTCAGTTAATATCTGCCAGCGTCCACCATCATCATAGACTGTGTGCCGATAGGAGAGTTGGTCCGAGAGTATATGAATAATGTCCTCTTATTCTGAGCCTAACCATAAGTCCATCTACTCTGAGGAAATTAAATGGTTGTGTACCTCTGGGGTAAAGTGATGTACCACTATCATCAGAATCCAGATCATTAGTTACTATGTTTCATTCCTACCATCATTATGTGTACCATCATCATCATCGTCAACAATACCTACGTCTATAACACGCTGCTGTTTCATGGTAAACAATGCTACCTGCTTTTACCTATTACCTCCTTCAATCCTAGTTGCTCAACTGGTAGTTCTCACTATATCAATTTCTGCACTGGGATGTAGAGATTTTAAGTAACTGACTTAAGGCCATATAGCTGATAAACCAGGAATTCCTAAAAATTTGAAACCTGGCCTGTAATGACAAAGACAATTCCATTTCTGTTGCACCTGCAAGTCAAATTAGAGAAAAGTTTACCACTTCTACTCTCCTTTCAGGCCTGACTGCCTTTCAGGGAAGATCCGAGACTGTATTCTACCAATAGCCCTTCTTGATGTATGCCATTCCTTCTGAACTAATCCCACCTTGAAAGCACATTGGATGAAGGATATTAACAAGCACAGCTCTTAGATTCCTTAGATCAACATAGCGCAAAGGAATTATTATTCTTTTACTTAGAGCTGTTAAATATGTAAATAATGCTGACTTTATAAAGTATTTTTGGTAGATTATAAAGACCTGCGCTTGGGCTAAGCTACATTCAAGAAACACATATTAGTGGAAGGATGTGCATCTGTCCTTGCTTGTTGAGCAGTAACAAATCTTGGTTTGCTAAGAAAATACATATGGTTTTTCTTTTTGTTTTTGAGAGAGAAAGACAGACAGACAGAGCACAAGTAGTGGAGGGTTAGAGAGAGAGAGAGAATCTGAAGCAGGCTCAAGGCTCTGGCTGTCAGCACAGAGCCCAACATGGGGCTCAAACCCACAAACCATGAGATCATGACCTGACCTGAAGTTGGATGCTTAATTGACTGAGCCACCCAGGTGCCTTGTAAAAACATAAGTTCTAATTTGCAAAATGCAAATTATTTGGAGGCTTTGATTTTTGTTTCTGAGCACTGATGAGAAGGTTTTTAAAAGTGTTTTGTAAAATAAGCTCACTAACTTTAAAAAAATCAGCTTTAAGTTGCAGCGTCGGCTAAAAAAGAAGGTTATTATGCAGGCAGTTTTTGTAAACCTATCAACACATCAAGTGTTATTTCTAAAGTAAACAATTACCCCAGAAAACTGTTAGGTCTAGAATCCTGAGAAAACCTCTGAAGGCAGCATAGGATGGGGGAAGGCATGTAACTAGGATTCAGTCCTTGTTCTGGCAGGAGTTTAGTGTATTGTGACCTTGGGCAAGTCATTTAATCTGTCTGAGACTCATGTTCCTATTTCAAATGGCTAAGTCTTTGACCCAAAATTTTTATGGTCTCTTTCAGCTGAAAGCTGTGAAGGACATGTGGAGTTAAGCATTTATCCAGTAATGAGGATATTTATTTTCTGTTTCAGTTAGATTGTCTTTAAGAATATGAAAGGGAATAAAATAATTCTAATTCAGGTAGTGTTACCCTTTCAAAGGAATAAAATATTGTTCATTGGTTATATCTTCATGGACATACTATCTATGTTATATATGTGTATGCTTCTATACCTTTCATAAATAGGAAAACCAAAAAGGTAACAATTGCCTAAACAGTGTTGGCTTTGTTGGTATAAAATGGTTTAGGCATTAGAAGTTACCTTCATCCCAGACAGCTAATGTTGTCTGAACAATTGCCTTGGGACATAATTTTTTTAGTTTGCATGAAACATTTACCTTTGTAGCAAAATGTGGTGAGCGACTTCCTGATTGCTGACCTGTCACACTGTTTGGTATCAAGTAAAAGAATCAGAGAGCAGTACAGATCCATTGGAAAGATCCATTGACATTTCTGGACCAAATCTATGTCCTAAGAGAAGAAATTGGGACCTTAAAAGCACAGCAAGTTATTCTGAATAGTTATAATGGTTTACTTTTTAAAATTATCTTATTATAGCATCCTTTAAAACACACAGGCTTAGGGTACCTGGGTGGCTTAGTCGGTTAGTCATCTGACTTCAGCTCAGGTCATGATCTCAGTTTGTGGGCCCAAGCCCCATGTCGGGCTCTGTACTGACAGCTCAGAGCCCGAAGCCTGGTTCATTCTGTGTCTCCCTCTCTCTGTTCATCCCTCACTCACACTCTATCTCTCAAAAATAAATACAGATTTAAAATTTTTTTAAAAATTAAAAATTAAATGCATATGCCATACAGAAAATAGTTCCATTGAATGTTGGTCTAATCGTGTAGTGTAGCCTACTTAGGTCAGTGGAGGAGTTGATATTTCAGTCAGTGGATTCTCTAGAGCTAGATTGTGAGTGTGTTGCTCTGACCCTTAAACTATTGTGCCAGGAATAAAAGTATTAAATATCATCTTCTTTATATTGATCACTCGTGACTTTGAACATTTTTCATTGTGTTTGAGAATGGTAGTGTTTTTTTCCTTTAAACATTTGATTTTTAAACGTTTTCACTTTTTGAAAATATCCAAAGTGTTTTCCCCCAGAGATAAAAGGGGAGAAAACACTTTCCCCAGGTATGGTGAAGGCCAGTATTATTAAAGGATTTTTTTCAATAAAGAGGATTATTATTTAGGATATATTTCAGGCACATTAATACAATGTGAAACATTATTCAAAACCTGCATCAGACACATATTTTATCTCCTACTGAGTGCTTAACAAGATCTCAAATGTTGTTCTGAGTGACTGGTACATGATGTTTGTAATTTACGCCAAACCTTCCAAAGTCAGTATTATTATTCCACTTCATGAATGAATAAAGTGACTTTTTTTTTTACAGCAAATGTCCCAGTATACATAGACTCTAGGTGACAGCTGGAATTTCAATCTAGATGTCTACCTATAGTTCCCCTACATCAGACAGCTTTCTTATTGCGTTATTGCCTACCTGGGAGAGAGGTGAGGTTTCTAACTTGTGGAGAAGATATGTATGCTAATTTTCATTATTTTTGGGAGATCAACATGTCTTTTCAAATGTGGGTTAAGTGAATGTATTAATATGATTTGATAATCTTAGTATCAAGCCATGATAATATGCAAGGGAAGACTGCAAAAAGTAATTTATAGGCACTATCATCATTTTGGCGATTGTCAAAACTTGCTTAAAGAAAAATATACTGACAATATATTTTATTTTTTTATTTTATTTCTTTTATAGTTTATAGTTTATTGTCAAGTTGGCTTCCATAACATCCAGTGCTCATTCCCACAAGTGCCATGCTCCATGCCCATCACCCTCCTTCCCCTCTCTCCCACCCCCATCAGCCCTCAGTTTGTTCTCAGTATACATGAGTCTCTCATGGTTTGCCTCCCTCTCTCTCCCCAACTATTTTTTCCCCTTCTCCACCCCGTGGTCCTCTGTTAAGTTTCTCCTGTTCCACTTATAAGTGAAAAGATATGGTATCTGTCCTTCTCTGCCTGACTTATTTCGCTCAGTATAACACACTCAAATTGTATCCACATTGCTACAAATGGCAAGATTTCATTCTTTCTCATTGCCATGTAGTATTCCATTGTATAGGTAAACCACATCTTCTTGATCCATTCATCAGTTGAATATCCATTTAGGCTCTTTCCATGATTTGGCTATTGTTGAAAGTGCTGCTATGAACATTGGGGTACATGTGCTCCTATGCCTCAGCACTACTATATCCCTTGTGTAAATTCCTAGCAGTGCTATTACTGGGTCATAGGGGAGTTCTATTGTTAGTTTTTTGAGGAACCTCCACACTGTTTTCCAGAATGGCTGCACCAGGTTACATTCCCACCAACAGTGTAGGATGGTGCCCATTTCTCCACATCCTCGCCAGCATCTATAGTCTCCTGATGTGTTCATTTTAGCCACTCTGACCGGCGTGAGGTGGTATCTCAGTGTGGCTTTGATTTGTATTTGGGTGATGATAAGTGACGCTGAGCATCGTTTCATGTGCCCGCTGGCCGTCTGGATGTCCTCTTTAGAGAAGTGTCCGTTCACTTATTTGTTTTTATTTGTTTTTCGAGTGTGGAGTTTGGTGAGTTCCTTATAGATTTTGGATACTAGCCCTTTATCTGATATGTTATTTGCAGCTATCTTTTCCCATTCCATCGGTTGCCTATTAGCTTTATGGATTGTTTCCTTTGCCATGCAGAAGCTTTTATCTTGATGAGGTCCCAATAGTTCATTTTTGTTCTTGATTCCCTTACCTTTGGGGATGTGTCAAGTACGAAATTGCTGCGGTTGAGGTCAAGGAAGTTGTTTCCTGCTTTCTCCTCTAGGGTTTTGATAGTTTCCTGTCTCACATTCAGGTCCTTCATCCATTTTGAATTTATTTTTGTGTATGGTGTGAGAAAGTGGTCTAGTTCCATTCCTTTGCACATTGCTGTCCAGTTCTCCCTGCACCATCTGTTAAAGAGGCTGTCTTTTTTTCCATTGGATACTCTTTCCTGCTTTGTCAGAGATTAATTGGCCATACATTTGTGGGTGCAATTCTGAGTTCTCAATTCTATTCCATTGGTCCATGTGTCTGTTTTTGTGCCAATACCATACTGTCTTGATGATTACAAATTACTGACAATGTATTTTAGACCACAAGGGTAGTTCTTCCCCCTATACAGTAGGATACTCTGGAGAGAGAGAAAAAGCAGATATATCCAGGAGACGTGGACTAGGCCCTCATTCACAGTTAGGTGCATGCTTGGTGCTACGGTAAGGAGAATCAAGTAAGCAACCTGGAAATCAAATAAAACAGATACATGATTATTCTGCTAATACAACAAATCGTTCAAAACACTGGACTTGATAGTTAGGGGAGGATGACAGCCTAAAATGAAGCATAAATTCCTTCTCAGAAGGGGGCTTCCATTTTTATTTAACAGATGTTCATTGAAAAGCCCACAGCTTGGCCAACACTGTGCTGGATTGTGGAGATGTGGGAGCCTGCAGGGGAGGAGGGAGCCAGCAGGAGAGGAGGGAGCCAGCAGAGGAGGAGGGAGCCAGCAGGGGAGGAGGAAGCCTGCAGGGGAGAGGAGGAGGGAGCCAGAGGGGGAGGAAGGAGCCTGCAGGGGAGGAGGGAGCCTGCAGGGAAGGAGGGAGCCTGTAGGGGAGGGGAGGGGGAACCAGCAGGGGAGGAGGGAGACAGCAGGGAAAGAAGGAGCCAGCAGGAGAGGAAGGAGCCTTCAGGGGAGGAGGGAGCCTGCAGGGGAGGGGGAGGGAGCCTACAGGGGAGGAGGGAGCCAGCAGGAGAGGAGGGACTGTGCCCAGGCCCTTGTAAAGCACACCTCCCAGATGGGGACGCTAACAACAGGGTGACCAGTTACAAGTGTTGATAGACTGATAGATGGAGAGAGAGCACTGGAGAGAGAGAACAGGTATAAGGGAGAAGGCAGGAGGGCTCTGGGTACACAGTGGGCATGTCAGGGAAGTCGTCCCAGCGACCACACCATCCAAACTGGAAAATAAAGAATGCATGAGAGTCAGCTAAGTGCGAGGAGTAGAGTGTACATGAAGCAAGCTTCTGGGGTGAAAGGAACTTCACGGTGAAAGGAATTGTATAGATAAGGCCAAGAAGGAAAATAAGCTAACAAACCAAAGATGCCTGTCATGGCCAGGAGCTCAGACTGTGGGTGGTCAGGAGGCCCCATCAGCTGTATCCTGGGAGGCACAGGATATTCACTAAAACACGCACAGTCATTGTACTGTGCCCTCACACACCACCTGTAGTGTCTCCATGACCTCAGTGACCTGACACAGCACCCACTCTCCTGAGGCCCAGGCCCTGTGGCTGCGATGCATGGACTTACCCACATGAGTGTACACTTGTCATTACGTGATCTACACCCACTTTATCCATTTTGGTGGCCAGAAACAAACAGTGCTTTATTTTTTTTATTATTTTTTTAAATTTTTATTTATTTCTAGGAGAGAGAGAGAGAGACAGCGTGAAAAGGGAAGGGTAAGAGAGAGAGGGACACACAGACTCTGAAATAGGCTCCAGGCTCTGAGCTGGCAGCACAGAGCCCGACGTGGGGCTCGGACCCACGAACCGCAAGATCATGACCTGAGCGAAAGTCGGACGCTTAACCGACTAAGCCACCCAGGCGCCCCCAAACAGTGCTTTAAAATAAAATCTGTCTTGAACATAAGTGGCAAGTGATTGATTTCATGCCTTCAGGCTTTTTTTGTAACATCTTAGATTAGCAGGGGAACAAAGTGCATGGAAACACAAACTTCTCAGCAACTTGGTTTTAAAAAATCGGTATAAACCAAAGCTGCATCCATCAAAATGCATTGATCCTTCAGTGAGATCCCCAAGGCAAAGCCCATGCATTGATTCCCATTCTCTTGCAGCTGCTCCTGAAAACTCATCTTCCTTCCATCTCACTGCACACTGAGCCATGTGGGCAGAGTCACTGTTCATGTAAATCTGCTCCCTTCTTCTCTTACACCGGGCTTTTCCATGGAGCCATTTTTTTTTTTTTTTTTTACATATGGAACTTCTCATATCATTTTGGAACACTTTCCAAAACCCTGAATGAGTGTCTTTCTCCCAGAAACACAAGTCAATGTAGCAAAGGTAGAAATCCGAGCTCACCTCTGCTGTAGGGGTGTTGGGAGCTGGTACAATCTCCTGTAGTTTCTGTAGCAGTCTCTGGGCAGGGGGAGTGGAGAGAAATGGGCCAGAGCTGTGGGAAGTGGCAGACAGTTGACTCCTCTTCGCTGGGTCTTGATTCTGAACACCCCAAGGTGCTCCCCTTACCTGAGCCCCAGCCTCCATTCTGCCGATATCCCTTTTGCACCAGGGCACTGCCAGAAAGGCTTCAGCGCTTGCACACAGAATGCTTCCATTTCATCTGTTCTCCTGGACGGTGTGTCCTCTGTCAACAGGGACCACGTCCTCTGTAAGGGACTGCATCCCCTTGGCTGGTCCTAGCACAGCCTCTGACACAGGTGGACACCCAGCATGTGATTTGGGGCTCCATGGTCACCACTCGGGATCGACCAGACACACAGATGCCAAATCCCAGGTTAGCCTCCTGTGCTGTGTTGGTGAGCAAACGCTTGAACTGTCTGATCCTCAATGTAAATGAAAAAAATCTACAGTGAGGATGAGCTCTTTTCAGTGTTGTGATCATTAGATATGTATAATACACGCATCACATATAGCATTTAATGACAAAAGTGACATGGCCTCAATTATGATACAAGATTCTGTCTTCAGATTCTGCCTCATGTGCTCAGAGCAGATGTGGCCTGGCCTTGAATGCAGATTAGCTTGTGCTCACTGTTCAGGCCTCTTTCTCTGAACATCTTCCAGTTGTCTCTTCAGGGTTATGACAGCCAAGTGAAGAATGATGGCAAAGATTCTGAATAGTATTATTTATGCCTTTAAATGGAAAGCTAAGAAGCAGAGCCAGAGAGAAGGAAGATGCAGGGGAGCCTGGGGCTTTAAACAAATGGCTCCACAAACTAAAAACTCCATCTCTTAGCACTGAGTCCTGGTGTGACCATGGCTTTGACCTTGGTCAGGGTGGGGGAGAAGCCATGGCCTGCCTCAGATGTATGAGAGAGACCACAAGTACACTATGATGACAAGATCCACCTCAGGTCCTCCCAAAATAACTTCCCATCAGGGAGCCACTGGGTCCAGAAGACAAAGAAGTTCTCATTCCTCTGTGCAAAGGAGTGACAATTGTCATGCAGCCATGGCCGCTTCCCAAGCACAGAGACCACCTCAGAAAAGAACAGAAAGATGCCCATCTGTCACTTCTTGGTGTCGATTTTAAAGGTATTTAAAGGTCTAAGATTCTCATACTAAGGGACTGTGCTAATCTCTAAGTGTAACCATTATTCCTGTGTGTGTGCGTGCGTGCGTGTGTGTGTATGTGTGTGTGTGTGTGTGTGTGTGTGAGAGAGAGAGAGAGAGAGAGAGAGAGAGAGACTATCGCAGCTAAAATCAATCTGGCTGTCAGTATCAAAATGATTCAGTATAATGTTGGATGTACAGGTTTAATGCTATTCTCATCGAAATCCCATCAACATTAATATGGAAAGGCTAATGAGACTGGATAGCTAAACAATTTTTTAAAAGAGGAGTAAAGTGGGAGGAGTTAGTCTACCTGATTTCAGGACTTATTTTATAGCTACAATAATAAAAACTCTGTGATATTGCCAGAGGGAAAAAAGATTTCAATCAATGGAACAGAATAGAAATCCCAGAAATAAACCCATAAAAATATGCCCAGCTGACTTTTCACAAAGGTAAATTGCAGTTCAAGAGAGGAGTTATAGCCCTTTCAACAGAAGGCGATGAAATAATTGGACATCCACAGGCAAAAATTAAGCTTCAACCTGTCCCAAATCCTATACAAAAATTGATTCAAAATGGATCACTGACTTAAAAGTAAAACATAGAATTAGAGAATGAAACCATAAATTGGAGAAAGTCTTGTTTCTAGGTCTCAGTAAAGACTTCTTACCCATAAGCCTGATCTATAAAGGAAATTTTTATAAACTGGACTTAATCAAAAGTAAAACCTTTTGCTCTGAAGAAGTCTCTTGAGAGCTAATGACCAGGTGGAAAATATCTGCAAATCACATATTCAGCCTAGTTTCAACCCTCAACTACATACAGTCTTCAAAACTCAACAATAAAAAATTTAAAGTCCAATTAGAAAATGGACAAAATCCATGAATAGACATTTCACCCAAGAGGATACATGGTTAGCCAATAGGCACATAAAAATATATTCACCATCACCTGCCACTAGGGAAATGCAAAATAAGGTATCACTACACACCCAGCCCGGTGACTAATGCAAAATCTCAGTGATGACACCGAGTGCTGATAGGATGCAAAAAATCTGCATCACTTCTGTTTTGCTGGTAGAAACATTAAATGGCATAGTTGCTAAGACAAACAGCTTGCCTATATCTTACGTATCTAAATACATGACCACGACCAACATATGACTCAGCAATTGTGTTCTTGGGCATTTGTCCCAGAGAAATGAAAATTATGTTCACCCAGAATCCTATGCAAAGCTACTCATAGCAGCTTTATTCTAGTAGCCTCCAGACTGGAAACAATCCAAAAACCTTTCAGTGGGTGAATGTTAAACAAACTACATCCATACTGTGGAATCGTGTTCAGGGACAAGCAGGAGCTGGAAGTGATACACACAGCTGTCTGGGTGAATCTCCAGATTTACACCATGGGAAGTAAAATTCATTCCAAAAAATTGTGTACTGTATGATTCCATTGATACAACATTCCCATAATGACAAAATTACAGAAATGAAAAACAGATGATTGATTGTCAAAGGGAGGGAGGAATTGAGTATGTGAGGAAAGTCTGTGTGGTGAACACATGAGTGTATTTTCTGACCAGGGTCAACATCCCGGTCATCATGTTGTAAGATGGCTTTGCAGGAAGTTACCATATGGGGAAACTGGGCAAAGGATATACAGGACTCCACTGTATCATTCTTATAACTACCTAAAAATGTGCAATCATTTCAAAATAAAAAATAACTTATTAAAATACAATTTTGGAGAGGCACACTAGTCTCCATTTTCAACCTAAGTTTATGTGATAAATGAATTATTGCCTATTATACAATTGTGATTTTTACTGGACAACCTTAAGTAAAGGCTGAGTGATCAACTCCTAAGGAAATGGTTGAAAAGTTACACAAGAAAAATGTTGGCCTTTTACAGCCTTACAGTGACTCCAGTGTTAGCCAAGGTACACTAGGGAAAATAGACTATACAAATGTCTTAGAAAAGATGTGTTGAAGAGGATACAAGGAAATGTAGGACAGAGGATATCCTATGTAGACCAACAGAGTTCGCCTGGCATGCCCCTTAAATCTATAGCCTAATGACCATAGCTGTGGTTTTGAGGGGCCAGGTTTTGGTCCCCAGTATTCCTGAATTTTTTCCCTACTGGTTAATGCCAAATATCTACAGTGGATTTCTATTTCATTAAGTCCTTTGGATCATTTTATGATTTGATTTCCTACAGCCATATGAAATAATTGAAAACAAAACAAACTATTAAAATATCTAACAGTTAACTTTCTCAAAGTCTATGACTATATCCCCAAACTGCCTAAATTTTCAGAAGCAAAGAGATGAATAGAAACATCAATAAAAATCAAATCTATATTGGATATATGTGTTTATAAACTGAATACCTGGATAACAAGGTCAAGGCTACTTTTGTGCATTTGCAATCCAGGGATGCAAGTGGAGATACTATAACACAGATATTCTATAAGACTAATTACTTTAGACCTCACAAGTTCAGCAAAATAAATGGGAAAAGTTTGAAGGACATTTCAGTGGAAGTAAATTTAAGATCAAGGAGGTAGAAACTTCAGGGGAAACTAGACTATGGTGAGAAAAACCACTGTAATGATTTCATCGATTTTTGTAGTGACAAAAATAAATTAGGAATCTTAGAAATCATGTTGCAATTTATTGGCCCTCACTAATTATACTCATTTAAAAAATGGTTTATTTATATTCCTGTTAGACTGAATCCTAGGAAAGTAAAGTATGGATATGCTGCTAGTAGAAGCCATCCACCATGGGCCCTAAGACATGTTCTTGCTGACTATACCAAGACTTCAGGGCTCTGACTACTTTTGCCCAAGTCATTTCTCAGGACTATACTTACAACAAGCAAAACTGAGGGGTGAGATAATCTTTAATTATCTTTCTTTAATACAAACAACAGACTTTCTTAGACATGACTGTAAAAGGGATGAATCCCCAATCTCAGTGTTTCCCAGGTTTGGCAATAAAAAGGATTGAACTATGATACAGGCACACCACGGTGCATGCATCATCCACCAGGGACCCTCTGCATCACTCCCAGGGGGCTTGAGGATTAGTGGGCCGCAATGCAGTTATTATGCATGTGCTGCTTGCCTTGCTATGAGTAGTAGCATCCTTGATCTCTGACCCGGGAGCCTCATATCTTCTGCATCCATGAACCTACACTAAGCTAGTTTATCACCTTGTCAATAAGGTCAAATCATATCCCAGGGCCTAGGGTGCATTTTTTCTGAGATTTAGAAAACTACTTGATTCCATAATTCAAGTACTGAAAATGTACCCCTTTGTTTGGGACTCAATTTACTTAAACTCCATGGAAAGATTGTAAAGGAAAACTAGATTTTCAAACATTTGGGAAAAAAGAGCAAGAATTCTGTAATAGTTCTTCACTTGAATCAGTTAATGGAATTTACAGAACATGCATATATTACAAAATATACTTCTGCATTAAATTTTTAAAAAGAATGGTTTCCTTTTTAATCCTATGATTAAAATTAAAATAATATAATGAAATGTAGAGGGGGTGCATTATTAAGTATATTTAATACGATGGATGTCTTATAAATTTTAAGAATTCTATTTCTCTAGCCATAATAAGGATATTAAAGTTTCACTTTTCCTTCCTTTTATTTACACCACAGTGAGTGAGTGTTACAGATACTCTCAGTGAATGACCTAATGATGATAGCACACACAGGAGAGATCTCTGCAGCCTGAACATCCTTATAATAGGATAGCAGCTACTTGTGAAGTCACTAAAATACTTTTTCATGAATGACAAATGTTTTCCTGGTATCCTGTGATGATTTGTAGAATATTCATTCAGGTGGGAGCCAGTAAAATAGCCCTTTCAATCCTACCAACGTGTTCCCAATTTATCTGCTTCCCTCCACCCACTTTGTTAACACCTCTCACAGCCTCTGTTCTCTTCCCCTGGATGGTCTCTGCTCTCCTGGGGCCCTACCTCCACCCTGTCCTGACCACCCACTCCACACAGTAGCCAGTGGTACCCCGTCCTGCTTAGAGGCACCAGGGATTTCCGCCCACCTTTGGAATGCAGCTCAAACTCCTTCTGGCCTCTGCCTTCCTGTCCCTGTTTACCCCACCATGCTCTAGCCACACTGTCTGATTTTCAGCCTCTTGTTCAGATCAACTTTAAACTTTACACTGGAATTCTTTATTCCTGGTTTCCAGTGGTTGTCTCCTTCCCAGTCCGAGCTCTGTCAAAACAGCCCTTTCACAGACAGGACTTCCCTGACTCCCTGCCCACATCATTCTGCCTTATGCTCCACATAAAACATACTATTTCACCATATTTTCTGTATTTTTAAGTTGTACATATTTATTTGTTTATTCGGCCAGTCTCAGGTATGATTCTTGGAATCATGTTCATGTTTCTCTTACCCATCACTTATTCCAGGGCTTCTAAAAAAGCATCCATCATGTGGAGAATGATCCGTAGGTATCGAATGAATGAATGAATGAAAAGGTGAGGCCTGTGAGTGTTAGTTCTGCTCAGACAGATCCAAGTCAAATCCCACACTCTTCATTTTACTAGCTATCTGACATCAGGCTAATGGCTTAGCCCCAAGAGACCTCAGCTCTGTCACTAGGAACGGGGAGAGAGTCACAATTCCTACCCCATCCATAGGCAGTATGAAGAAAGAAACACAGTAAATACATGCTGCTGAACTGGCCACCTCCCAAGGAAAAGCCTCTGGACAAATCACAGCTTGACCCATGTCCCAGAGCTCTTTTGCAGCCCTTGGAGTTTCTGAGCAAGCATTGAACATGAACAAAAGTGTTGGTCAGTGAACCCTAGGAAGTGCAATAAGGCACCCCACTGGATGGACAGAGTCCTGCTTCAATCCGATTCAGAGAGATGTTTTCAAAACATTAAAATATTAAAATGCTTCCATTAGAATCTTCCAGTCTGTTTCCATCCCTGCGGCTGTGCAAATAACTAATACTATAGGGAGAAGGTGTTCCTGATCCTAAATTGTCCAGGGACCTTTGCTCATCCTGAGATATCCAAAGACTTATATTTCCACCAAAGCATGTTGCTTTGCAAATGGCAGTACATAAAGTAGTCAGTGGGACTGCTTGAGATCTGAAGGTTCATCAGAACCATCTAAAAAAGTCTTTAAAAAACATTAAAAGAACAGAAGGAAAAGATGTTATTCAAGTATTTAATTACTCATTACAGCTTTCATTCTTAGAGGGCTTACAAGAAAGGCAGATGCTGGGAGATTCCAAAGTTTTATGAAATATTAGATTTCCCTCTAATTAATATGGTCTATTTGTGACTGATGATATTATTATAGAGCATCTGTTATTAAAGTTATTATGTTAAGTGGTGCTGTTGAAAATCAGGTAAGTTTGTTGAGACAGAGCAGACATTAGATAGATAATAAAAAGAGAACCAACCTTTTTAGAAGGCAGGAGTGAATTTGAAATAATGTTGATAGCTATAAATTCTGCTCAAGTGGACAAAAAGAAAATAAAAAACTTAGTCCTTACTGTCAATGTAGAGCTTGTAAATTAACTCAGCCATGAAACCTATCTATCAGCTCTAAGAGTCAATCAATTCCCATTAGTGGTTAAGCTGGTAAATTGTTTTCTGACTTTTACTACTTAAGATGTACAAACTGATGCAATGATGTAGGAGCTAGTCAAGTGAAGAAGAAAGAAAATAGTATGAATTAAGAAAAGGAGTTGTGGTCACTGGTATTGTAATAGTCACATGTGGTGACATGGAAGCCACACTTGTGAGCATGGTGTAACACAGAGAGATGTTGAATCACTATGTTGTACACCTGAGGCTAGGGTAACATTGTGTGTCAACTACACTCAGATTTAAACCATTTAAATATCAAAAAAAGAAAAGGAGTTATAGGAGGAGCTGGATTGTCTTGGGAATGTTGAAAGTAAGGAGCCCATCAGGGAAGAGGTGAAGGGGTGGAAGGGGAGGGGATGGGGTCTGAACAGTGACTTGCATCAAGATTATTGATTAAAACTATATAACGTCATTGACATGAACGACTCAGGGATTGTGTCTGTCAGAAGGACAGGTGAGTTGGACTATAAAACAACAGTATAGATAAAACCCTAGTGTAACAAAATCCATTGAAAATTTTGGAATAAAACTACCACTACTTTATGTCAAGTCTTCATTATTTGTTAATTACCATTATTTATTGATTTGTCATCACCTGGGAAATTATAAATGCCCGGTGTCTACAACACTCAACTTCTCTTTCTCTGTCTTCCCTCCCCCAACTCTGTCACTGTCGACAGATTTATAATAATAAAACATGCTTTGATTATGTCAGTCTCTTCATCAAATCCCTTTTAGTGACTTCTCAATTCTTAATAAATACATTTCAGAAAATTTCAGCTGAAATTCAATCTTTTCTGGGTTCAGTATCTATAGCCATGTTTCCATTCATATAGTAGAGTATTTCCCAAATTTTTGGCATAATTGACCACATTTATTATTTTCTTTCTCAAATGTACTTCTCTGATCGCTTCATCTCTGCCTGTGAAAGTGATATCCACCCCCTGGTCCTACTTCAAATGCCACATCTTTCATTTCTGACTTGTCTTTCCTCAACTGGATTCCCTGTTCCCCTCTTTGTTCTGATTTAGTTCTCTTTGTATTTTTATGGCAGCATCTAATTGTATTCGATATATCCACTTGTCTTATTTTCCCTCATAAATGATGAGCTAATTTCTGGCAAGGTCCATGCTTTAATCATTTTAAGAAACATATTCAATTATTTATTGTAAATTCTCACTACATATTTGATGACTGACTAAATAAATGAATATGTGACTCTCACCCACTTATATGTTCTAAATGTTTTAAAATCTAGAGAAATAGTTCATGACCTGCTTTTAGAATTGCATAGTAACTGCAAAGTTTCCATGAAGGGAGAAATAGACACTCTGCTTCATGAACTATTGCTCGACATCCTCTTCAGCACATTGTTTTCAGATGCAAGGTGATTTACATTCTCTGATTGAGTGGGTAGACCCAAGCCAGATGGAAAGATATGGCCCAGCCTAATATACACGCAGGAGAAAGAGGCTAGAATTAATGTGTTTGCACAAAATGCAAGAACTTGTGTGAAAATAAAAGGAAACAATCAGGAAAAGAAGAGCCAAAATATACCTCTGTTAAATTCAGGCACTGTGGCTGATTATACTGATGCACAATAGAAGATACCAAAGCAAACATTCATTCAAAACACGTTTATCAAACTTCTGGTATAAGGGATGTCGGGATGAATATGGGATTCCCCTTTCCTTTGAAAACCTCACAGACTACTTGAGATGATGCATGTAAACTCACATAATTTCAAGTGTGAAGAGTTAATACATTAAAAATTGTGTGCATGCCTCCAGTGATCACATGAATCCTATAGCCATTAATGTTGAGAGGTGACAGGGAGATAGTGATTGAATATAAAATCTCTCTGCATTTCTCAGCAGTTGTTCATTTTGGATGAAAGTTAGGAATACCAAATGTAAACTTAGACATGTGTCAGTTTTTAAAGCTTGTATAAGGCATAAATACATGTTTAAGGATATTATGCATGTCTGACTACTCACTTCATTCAAATATTAGTATTTTAATGTTTTTTAAAGTGAATGAGAAGGAACCCAAAGAGACTGTAAGAAATACTAATGGGACTTGAGAGATTATATTCAACTATGAAAAATAAGGAAAATTCTCTGAGACCTAAGAGAGAAAAATATGAAGTAGAAAACAAGTTAGAAGAGCAAGACAGTCATCAAAAATGGCAATCCAACTGCCAAACCCCAAGGTAGGGAAACTGAGTTACAAGTATAAGCACAGCAGAGGATTTAAGTATGTTTCTCCTACTGTGAGTACGTTCAACAGATGATATTTTCCTGTAATTAGTTCCACTAACCATTAACAAGTCAAACAAATTGAGACTGTCTGTTTCAAAGGTATCATATTGGTCAGATGTAATGTAGATTGCTGTAAAGGGTCTGAATATTAGGTATTTGATCATGAGCCTATTAATTTTTTTCTCAAAGTGCATAAAGGAGTGTGTTAACATTTTATTAATAACAACTCACAACTATGTGAGGGTGATTTAGAATGTCATATTACTGTTAGTATAAACAGAAATCGAGTGCTTTTATTCAATAAAATATAATTATGTAGATTATTAATTTTAAATTAATATACAGGCAATTTATCAGATACAAACTCATTTATAGGTGGTTAATAATGCCACAAATGTGCATGGTATAGTAAGTTGAGTGATGCTTCTGAAATTAGTCATGTCCTTTTAGAGCTGTGTGAAATGAAAAGAGCTATGCCATTATTTTAGAGAAGATGGAGATCTGGAGTATAAAATCTCATGTATTTTTCCAGCTGAAATAAGTAAAAATTGTCCTGTAGTTTCTATTTAAAATTAAATGGATGGCTTTAATTTTTGGTTCACTGCTTTGCAATAAAGGACACAATGACTGACTAGTAATAGTTCCTCACAGAGGTATAAGCCTGTCTGATTCCATGATTCTGATTTTCTATAGTGGCTATGTGCATCAGCACAAGGTAAGTTTATTCCATATACTGATGACCCTAAAGTCTTGAAAGAAATGATTTCTTATAGGGCTGTGTATCCAAAATGGGTCACCAAGGAGGTTCTGCTAATCCATCACTCAGATACTCCATTTTAAAACATTCCCTTCAACACTTGCTGGGATGTACACTGGGTGTTATATGGAAACCAACTTTCAATAAACTATGAAAGAAAAACAAGCAGGCAAACAAAAAAAAACCCAAAAAACAAAACAAAAAAATAAAAATAAAACATGCCCTTCAAAACCACAGCAGCTGTAGGGAGGACAGTAAGTCTTGTTCTGACTTCTCACTGTTCACAATGGACACCTTTGCTAATATTTCATTAGGCTGAAGTCATATGACCATATCCAACTTCTTTTTTAAAAATTTTTTAATGTTTTATTCTATTTCTGAGAGAGAGAGAGAGAGAGAGAGAGAGACAGCATGAGCAGGGGAGGGTCTCACATATAATTGATATTGTACAGTGTTTGTCTTTCTCTCATAACACCTTCAAGGTCCACCTATTTGTTTTAAAGGGCAGGATCTCCTTCTTTCTCATGACTGAATAATATTCCATTACACACACACACACACCCCATACCACATCTTATCTGTGCATTCATCTGTTAAGACATTTAGATTGTTTCCATATTTTGGCTGTTGTGAGTAATGTTGCAGTGAACATGTGAGTGCAGATAACTCTTCCATCTCCGTATTCATTTCCTTTGGGTAAATACCCAGAAGTGGATTGCTGGGTCATATGGTAGCTCTATTTTTAATTATTTTAGGAACCTCCACACTGTTTTCCACAGATGCTAAACTGATTTATATTCCCACCAACAGTGCATAAGGGTTTCCTCTTCTTCATATCCTGGCCAATACTTGTTATTTCTTATCTTTTTTATTTTTACCATTCTGACAGGTGTGAGGTGATTTATCACTGTGGTTTTGATTTATCCTTCCCTGATGGTGAGTGAGGTCGAGCACACTTTCATGTACTCATTGGTCATTTGTGTGTCTTCTTTGGAAAAATATCCATTCAGTTTCTCTGCTCATTTTGAAAACAGGGTTATCATTATTATTTTTGACACTGAGTTGTATGAGTTTTATTAACCACTTATCAGATTTGCAAATATTTTCTCCTACCCAATTGGTTGCCTTTTCATCCTGTTGATGGTTTCCCCTGCTGTACTGAAGCTTTTCTAGTTTGATGTAGTGCCTCTTCTTTATTTTTTCTTTTGTTGCCTTTGCCTTTGGTGTCAAACCCAAAAGATCATCATCAAGACTGATGTCAAGAACCTTTCCTCTATACTTTCTTCTAGAAGTTGGGTTAAGAGCTCAACATGGTAACAACTCATTATTGTCCTTTAATTACTCAAGATGTTGTCATGGTAAAAATGTCAGATAAAATAGTGACATCATTTAGCTCCTTGTTAAAAGGCAGAAAGAGAGCAGGAAGGCCATATGTACGAGATGAACTTCCAAAAAGATGTGCAACAGAAAACAAGCTGGTTCTGAGATTAATGAATGAATCAGATGAGGTACTTGTAATGGCTGGTCAACAATATTTGAGCCAAGGGCTTATGCCTAGGAAAGTATTCCATTTCACAGAGAAAGAATTGACTTTGGGTAACCAGTCTAAACAAACTGGCCAGAAGTACCACGTGGTTGTTAAGACTAGACATGTAAGCAGAGACCCTGACCAGAATGGGCAGAAAAAAGATAGTTGGGAGAAAGGACAGATTTTAGAACAAGCAGCTGCATAATGACCTGGGTTAGAACAACATCCCACAAAAGACTGCCAGATAAAATCCAAGATGCTCAGTTATATTTAAATTTTATACAAATAATAAATGGTTAGATAAAGAGATAGATGATAGATAGATAGATAGATAGATAGATAGATAGATAGATAGATAGGTAGATCTTAGAGAGAGGTAGATGTGTCTTAAATATTATATAGGACATACTTACACTAAAAACATATTCACTTGTTATATGAAATTTGAATTTAACTGGGTATCTTATATTCTTTTTGCTAAATCTGATAACTCTTATCAAACAAAGTTACCGTAAACCATTACAGTTCACAAAGGATAAATTCTGCACTAGTTGCTTATGAATAAAATATTTTTAAGCGAGTGTTCAGATTTTTTTTTGGTGAGGCTTATAATTCTGGAATGTCTGTCCTAACCTTTCCAGAGTTTAGACCACTGGGAAACTTTCCTGAGGGCTGAATATAACAAGAGATCTTAAATTGCCCCCAGCACATAGCCTGGAGGATGGCATTCACTTAAATTTCAGTCACTGTTGGTAAAATGAGAGACTTAGCTGGCGAAGCTGAAGACAAATGAATTAATTTATCTAATAGAAGAAACATTTTATTAATGCTAACTTGCAACATTTGAATTTGACCTCTAAAATTGTTGAGAGCAATCTTTGACAGACTGGGTCAAAGTACCTCTATAGTACACTTTATTGTACACAGTAGACTTCTTAATTATTTTTTTTCTTTCTTAGTTTTGTATGATAATACACAAAACAATAAGTAAATACGGTGGTTTATTGTCATTTTGTTAATTTTTAAGCAAATGAATGTTAAGCTCATAAATAACACTGTGCATTGTACTGCATACACTTTCTCTTATTTCTGCTTTTATATTATGCAAAATAGGAGTTTTCTCCTAATGCTAATGAGTGTTTTACAATTTTCTTCCTCTCTGTTCAGGGTAGTTTTCCTTTGGACTACACTTGTCATTACTATAACTTTATATAATAATAGGATGAAAATATATAGTAGTTTTTCACAGTTTATAGCTAATAACTATTGATTGAAATTTATTGTGTCAGATTAAAATGCATCAAAAATCTAATATTCCAAAGAGTAAGTCCTCAGTGGATTTTCAATATCAGATTTATAGATCCTTGAAAGGAAGTTTCCCTTGTATTGACCTCCTATATATGTTGTATATCATCACTTTATGTATTTTATGTATGTATGAATTTTCAAGTATACTTTATTTAATGACCTGTACTCATATAAAATGACTCTAAAAGTTTATGGAAAACTTGAAGGCATATAAAACAAGCAACCGTGTTATTTCATCACAAAACCTCAAGTATAAGTCACATTAGTCACTGTTTAAACATTTGATAAAATGCAGCAGACCTGAACACCTATTTTAACACCTACCAGGGGGAGGCCAGCAGCATCCGAAGTCATTAGCTCTGTGCTATCAATCAAGAGCCATCCAAGAGACTACAAAAATAATGTGCTTACATGACCCAGAGACCACACTAAAGGCCCATTTACTTTCTTTAGCTTTAAATACACAAATTTAGACAAATGATTGAATGTTCCATCCATCTATAAGGAGCCACCGAGAGGTCTGTCAAAACCTGCTCCTCCGTGCATGAAAGCCCATAAATTTGAACCCTATATTATTTCAAGGGCAGCTGTCTGACTCAGCCAGAAGACCATGTGGCTCTTCCTCTTGGGTTTGTGAGTTCAAGTCCTATGTTGGGTGTAGATATTACTTAAAAAATAAAAATCTTTAAAAATTAAGTAAACATGTATTTCACATTTGCAGAGAATGGTAATGTGATGGCAGAAGAGATGTAAAAGGAAGAGTTGTTTTTTTTTTTTTTTTCCAGCTGACTTTGAATGAGGTTACTAAGAACAAGAATGAATAGAAGTTTACTTTTTCATTATCTTGATAAGTACCAGCTTACTCCTTGGAATAGCAGTTAGATTTGGAGAAAGAAAATATAGGTTCTCTCCTAGATTTCCCTTATCACACTGGTAACTGTCTTTTCTATGCCGCTGCCTCCTTCATGTGGAGATGTCCTATTCTTTAGGACTCAGTGTTGACATTACTTCCTCCAGGAAATTTTCTACAACTTTTAAGACTAGGCTACAGTCTGTAATTACAAAACCTATAATGCCTTATTTTTTATACTCTATCACATATGACCCATTGTAATGATCACACCATATGAAAATTGCCGTCTACAAAGGTTAGCCTTCTCTCCTCTATATTTTCGGAAAAAGCAGCACACTATTATTGCAGGCACACACTCATTTTGAATCAGTGAATGAGCATAAATCCATTTAGCAGAACTCAATTGACTATCTGGACTGTCAAATGTGGATTAGTAAAATAGCCCTTAAGAAGAGGTAACAATAGGGAAGAATAGAATTTCAGAGCTCATTATGAATTTTAGGTCATAATGGTTGAAGGTAAATGTGTTCCTCTCTTTTGCTACTTTACATTAGGTCAGTGGTGAGCTTACTTCACTAGTATTATGATAGCTAAGCCTAATCCTATGTAATATCAGACAAATCTGACAACTCTTAAAAAAACATCTGTTTTTATAAATAGAAGATACTTTTTTCTTGTAAATTTCCAGACTTCTAGTATGCACCAAATTTACATGATTATGAGAAAGTATCCTGATTTGCAGGGCAGATCTCTCTTTCAAAACAGTTCTGAAGTGAGTGATAAGGGTCTGCGGATGCAGTCCTGTCACATGGGGACCCCCAACAAGTAGGGTTCTTTGTAAGGGACCCCCATGTCTACTGGGTGTGCTCGGTGCTGGGGTGCTGAGTTGCTATAATAGCTATACTCTGGACAGAGGAGGGGGAGGGAGCAAGGAGAGTGACATGCACCACCAACCACCTCATGGAGCTCCCTGTGGAGCTCTGCAAGAGGACTACTAGAAGCTTCTACCCCCAGCAGGGAAAATACACAGGATTTTTCAGCAATAAGAACAGAAATGACCACATGGATTCAGGGTACACTCTATTTGGATCATTACTACACTTTTTTGACTCATTCATCTTTATATATACATTATTCCACTCTTAAACACCTTACAGCATATTTATGTAACAATTACATTGATTTTGAAAAAAATATAAATAGGGTAGTTGCTGGAGGCCAGCTCTGGGTGGTCCAGGGGTCCCTGAAGGATGGACTGTGTCGACGAGGGAAGGATGAGAGAGCCATGAGGATCTTTATGGTCACCAGGCAGACATCTCTGCTCTGCTGGGGCTCAACTTTATTTTATAATTTAATGTTTGGGGGACAGTGCAGAAGTGGTATTTGCCCTAGACAATGATTTCTGATGACAAATTTCTTTGATATGTAAGAATTTCCTGGAACATAGATTTGTAGAAGACTCATGCATAACCTTTATCAATAGTGATTGAGGTAGGTGATTTAGATGCTTATCCTATGGGGAAGGAAGGTATCTTTAGCATACAAGACAATATTTTTAGCATAAAAAGGGTGAAGTTACTTCTTTGTGAGCAGGGGTCAATAGCTTGTTTGTTTAAGGAGAAGTATTAAGAAAAACAGGTCTTTCAGGATACACAATGTTTGCTCTCATAATCACAAAAGAAAAAGTTCCTACAATAGGTTTCTTCACAGGGTGCAATCAGCATATTCAAGGCCAGAATAAGTCACTCCAAATACTGATCACAAAAAACATAGGGGGAAGGTGCTCCAAGCAGAAACAATTGGGTGGGGGTGGATATCTGTCCTTAACTCTAAATTAGGCTCTTTGTCTCAGGGCCAGGCTCAATTGTAACTCTTGTGTTCTTCCCCCTTTATTATCTAAGTCTTGGATCTGCAAGGTCCATAGGAAGAGCCTTTTGACAATCATCCACAATGCTTTCATCTGAAATCTCTTTTGAGAAGGCAGGAATATGCTTTTCCTTATGAGGAATCTGTAAGGGGAATATCGGTCTGATTTGGAATATTGTGAGGCCTGGTCAGTACCAACAGGCCCATTTCCAACATGAGCCAATAGTAGCAGAAGGAGATACCAGTTTTGGTTTCTCATGGCAGAAGCTGTGCAAACACTGCCATTTCCTCACTGTGACTGTCATCCAGCTAGGCTGGTGCTGTTCCCAGCAGGCAGTAATATGATTCTTAACATATTAATGATAGATTGCTAATTTTAGAAAATATTATGGAATTTGAAATAAACCATATATTATTTTGCTATAAATCATGCATGTAATAACTGGAAAGATATGTCCTAAATGTTAACAGTGATTAACTTTGGTGTTAGGGTTATGAGAGATATTTAGCTTTCTTTTTTAACTGTCAGCATTTTCTAAATTATGTGTCCTAAAAACAAATTTATTTGTGATATAATTAAGAAACAATACATATCTATATGAAGGAAATATATACAGCAATTCTGTACATACCACAGGAGAAATGAAATTTAAGTACATGGAATTTCAGCTGCCATCTTTCTTCTAAGAGAGAGGATGCACTTGTACACATGTACAGAGAAGAGGCATTAGATGGAGAGGCAGAGGGAGAGGGAGAGAGAGAATCCTCAGCAGGCTCCACGTGCAACACGGAGCCTAACATGGGGATCTTATAATGCCGGGATCATGTCTTGAGTCAGAGGCTCAACTGATTGAGTCACCCAGTGTCACCACAGCTACTATTTTGTATACAATGAGTAAATTGGGTCACAAATATCCAGACATGCTTATGGCATCTTAAAGAGAATCCCAAAAACTCAGATTGAAAGTAGTAGATGTGACTTAGCTACTCCGCTATTCTGAGTCATGCTATTATTAAAGCAATCACGTACTGTAACAGATTCTCCTTACAGAATGCAAAGCCCATAGCGGCACATAAATGTCTTTCTCTACAAAAGTGCTGAAGCAAAATGTCTAAAATGAGTGTGGTGTTTAAAATATAAGCCTTTATTTCTTGTCGACATGGTTTAGTTGCTTAACTATTTTAGGCATCTCTCATTTATCTGTCTGAAGCTTCCATTTCTGCTTACTTTTGAACACCACCAAGTTGATCAAGGGAGCAAACTTTTTATTGTTGGACATTTTTAATGTTCTCCATATGCCTTTTTTAATTACCTGAGTCTAGTTATTTTTCTTTCCAATATCAAAATAAAAAGTGCTTAACAAAAGTTATTTGACATTAGTATCAACATTTGCTTTTTTAAATTGCAAATTTGTTATCATATATCCATAAACAATAGGAGAACAATTAATTTCTGGGAACTTATAGCTTAAGTAAAGTAAACCCAGTTTGTTTTCTGGCCTTTCTTCTTCCTGATAGAGGAAACAGCTCTCTCTAGCCGTGGATATAACCAGAACATTTACTCCCACATTCTTTCTTGACACTGTATCCCTGGAATGTCCATCAAGCATGTCACATGCTCCAGGAATCCCTAAGCAACGAAAGAACTGTTAGGGTCACCTGTCAGATTTTCATAAATTGAATTCAGAAGGAAACAAAGAACGTTTGGATAATCAATCACTCACTAGCATAGCACACATCCTGAACTTTGCATGGGTTCCCTTTGTGTCCCAGGTCCTATGGAGTTGACATGGAGACAGGCCTATACGAACGTTCAGTGGACTGGATCTGTGTAGTAGCTGAGATCACTGAGGTTAGCAAATCACCAGTCTTACAATGAGCTTCCCCAAACCGGCTTAATTTTTGTCCCTGAAGAAGACAGCATTTTTATTATTCTGGTCAGGATCAATCTGCTTAGATGCTACCCTGTCTTTTAAGGGTGAAATGCTACAAGGTGAGATGCTACCCTGTCTTTCAAGGGTGTTGGCTATTAAAAAAAAAAAAAAAAAGCCTTGAAAAAATAATGCAAGGTGGCTAGAAAAGTCACAATCAGCTCTCAACAGTGTGCATACTGTTGTAGGGTCAGCCATGCATCACCCTCTGCAGGATTGGCCACTGCCTGGGAGTCAGAGCTACTAAATATTTGTCCCATGGATGACTGCACTCTGCTGTAGCCTAGGAGATGAAGTGGACCAGCTCTCCCTCCCTTTACACATCAGTCCCATTGATGTCCACTGAAGAAACATCCCAGTCTATGCAGGAATACACTAGGAATGCAAAAATAAAATCGCTAGTTTGCAGGGCCTTCTGCCTTGACCTTTGACAAGATGAATGACTGCCTACTTCGATGTTGTACAAGTGTCATTGATAGTGAAATGGGTGTGGTGAGGGTATGTGACACAGGAGTCCTGCCACATTTTATTCATACATTTCAGTTGTGTGTTTGGAGAGCAGGCAGGAGACAGCATGTGGGGATAGGGAAGATAGTGGGCCTCCCTCATTCTCCAGCCACAGGCAAGCCACATGATGCACAAGGAATTTTGGACCCTCCTCCTCATCATGTACTTATGTAAGATGTTCAAAATTCAAGAAAACTTTTTTCCTTATTTTGCAGATAGACATACCAATATAAATATTCCAAATAGCGTCACAGTGCCAGCATAGACACTAACAACCGCTGATTGCTTTAAAGAATAGAGATCATTTTCTGAAACCTGCTGAAGTGTAACCATGATGGCAATTCTGAGAGTGCAGGCATTATCCTGTGATGCCTCCATCCCACTCCTGAAAAAGGTTGAGATTGGTATTCATGCAAGGAAAGCTGAGATGCAATGGAAATTCAGACACCTGCATACTCACCATTCAGATCTGAAGTTTGAGAACAAAATTTCAAGTAATTGTGTGAAACAGCGAATGCATGAAAAATGTGAGAAACATAAAGTAGTGAGGACAAGACCATTTCTGGAAATATTCAGAAAGCATCTTCCTAAAATGCACAAGGCCAGTGCTCGGGGTCACCAAAACTCCACATCACTTCTGACCAAGAGTCACAGAGCCTTTAGCTTGGTGGCCTGCCTTGGAGTAAGAGCATGGTGGAAACATCACCACTGTCAAGGAGCCCACAGAACTTGGGCTGGCTGGAATTGGTCCTGTGTTGCCACTCAGTGAGCATTCAGGATGGTTTTCTGCAGAAGACATTAGCAAAAGAGGATGCTGGAACGTGCTTCCTCTGCCTTTAGTACCAAACTTCTAAAATGTCACCACCACACTTTGAAATAACAACACTGTGATACCACTTCACATTTTCGGTTAATTCCCCTGTTTCAGATGTTCATTCTGTGATAGTGTTATTTTGCTTCAGTCTTCGCTTTGGCTGATTTTGGAGTTTATCCCTCATCCATTTGCATTTGGACAGTGTGGTTTCACTGCACTTGTAAAGGTAGTAAATAATACTTGGAAATAAAAACATTCCTCTGCTGAAGGATTAGAGCAATTTTAGACCTGAAAAAAATGCAGGAAGTTAAAGGTGAAGGTTTTAGCTAGCTTAGCCTTTCTTTGATCTCAGTCCACAGAGCAATTTTCCCTCATCCTCACCTGAATTTTGTCTTCAGTTTGGACATACTTCTTAAGCTACCCTTTCTTCAAGCCCCTAGGCCTAAAGCTCCATTCCCTTCCCAAAATGAGAAAGCCCCTCCCTGAAGATTCTTGTAGGCTCTGTGCAGTGACCCAGATCCGGGCTATCCAATCTCAAGAATGTCCATCACTTGGGATGTCTGATCCTGAGTTTCAGTTATGAGGAGTGGAAGGAGGGTAATAAAAGTGTACTCCTGTGCTGTTCACATGAGTCAGAGAAATCCCTTCCTTTAAATTCAGGTGTCCCTGGGGCGCCTGGGTGGCTTAGTCGGCTAAGCGTCCGACTTTCGCTTAGGTCATGATCTCGCGGTTCGTGGGTTCGAGCCCCACGTGGGGCTCTGTGCTGACTGCCAGCTCGGAGCCTGGAGCCTGTTTCAGTCTGTGACTCCCTCTCTCTCTGACCCTCCCCTGCTCACGCTGTCTCTCTCTCTCTCTCTCTCCTAGAAATAAATAAAACATTTTAAAAAAATTAAAAAAATAAATAAATTCAGGTGTCCCTTTCAACACACCCACCAGTGGGAGCTATAGGCCCACTAATCCTTATCTATGCAGTAAAATAATAACCTATTTAAGTAACTTTTCTTACAAAGAGTTTGTAATGTTTCTTACAAAGATAAACATTGGTTTTTTAGGGACAGTGAAATGTTAGCTCATAGTAACCAAGTCTATGCCTTTAATAAGGGACCTTCCCCATGTCTGACACTATGTTCTCACTGAAGGTTAGTTGCTGTTTTCCCTGTAGCTTGGAAGAATCATAAAGGAGGCAGAGGAGGCTTTAAGATCACATTTATTGGGTCCCAGGGACACAATGTCGCTTCCTGTGATTATCAGCATGCTCATTCACTATCAGCAGACTCCTGGTTAGACACCTGCTCTATCATTATTAGATCTCCTGGCACCCCGCACACAGGGAAGATGCGAAAGGGCAAACAAGAAAATTGAGTATTGGTATTTAGATTGGCATTTCAGATTGTTTTATCCTAGCAGGGTTCCCAGTGGTGCAGTGGGTGCTCTTTGGGGGTCCTCGAGTGAGTGCTCTGTAGGTGACCTCATGGAAGGCCAGAACTCAGCAATTGCCTTTCAGGGGAGGGTTACTACATTGGGCCTGGTCTACTGGAGCAGGATCCTATGGGCTCTGAGCACCTCGGAGTCCTGTATGGATGGATGAACAGCAGAGATACCCAATAAGGAGAGGCGCCGAAGAAGGCGAGATTCTGAGCACACTCCTTGGTCACCTGGAGGGCCCAGCAGACAATTATTTGGCCCTGGATCCCAAAAAATCCCTGGGTTCCAGGAGTGGTAGGGTGTCTGGCATAGACCTGGTACTCACCAGGTATTTCACTCACTCATTCCTTTATTGTGTTCAACAAATGATCATTGAACTTGCCGTCCAGGACTAGGGTAGTTAACACAAATTCTTGCCATTACTGCACTTCCATTCTGCTAGGAAACAAGGGACAAAACACAAGGAAAACCTATAGTACTTCAGACTATAAATGCTCCACGGAAGATTAGAGCCCAGTGGAAAGAAAGGGAGAGTCGAGTGGGGCACGTGCATTGTCACTGTCAGTAGAATGAGACTTGAGAAGGTACCAAAGGAGCGAGGGGACCAGCTATAATGGTCCCTGGGATAAATAAATCTCAGGCAGAAGAAACAGCATGTTATGGACTGCATGATTTTTTTTTTAAAGAAAATGTCCTGCAATGTTCATTTTATTCCACATCATCATATAACATGTACATAGAGTTACAACCCTTAAGAAAATGATTTTTTTTTCTCTACTGACTTAGTGGGTAGGGTTTAAATCTTTCACTTTAACATGAAGAGATGCAAAGAACAGAAACCCACTTGATGTTATCTAGCAGTTGTGATGCACTTCAAGTGCACCAGATAGAAGGAAAGAAGAGCCTTGAAAGAGCAGTGTGACTTACTCATCTCATAGTGAACCTCAAGACAAAATAGAATTCTACACTGTAAAGTACTGAACAGAAGACTACAGTGGGACCTTGTGTTTAAAGCAACACCAACCCACATGTGATTGTATTTCCAACATTAATCTTCCTGTTTGGATATATCACTGGCATGTTGAGCACAACGTGCAAAATTATTCAACAACAAAATTCCTGTCTTGAAACTCTAAACCCCAGGGTGATTGGTGTTTGGAAGGGGGTGCTCTGGAAGATAGTTAGGTTTAGGTGAGAACATGAGAGGGGTGGGATTCGCGACCTTGGAAGAGGAAGAGGAAGAGGAAGAGGAAGAGGAAGAGGGAGCCCTTTCTCCCTGTGCTGTGAAGGTGCAGTGAGAAGATGGGTCTCTGTAGGCCAGGAGGACCCGTCTTGTCAGCAATGGAATCTGTGAGCACCTGGGGCCTCCTAGCCTCCAAAACTGAAAGATGGGTACTGGTTGTTTAAGCTGCCTGGTCTGTAGTGTTCTGTCCTCGCAGCTGACCCTGACTAAGACATAGCACAGACCCTACAAGGCCCTAGGCAGCCACGATGCCTTGGACCATGATGACACGGCAGTGTGACCAAAGCTGGCCTCAGAAAGGCCAGGGACAGAAGGGAGCATGTTGGAGAAATAACAGAGCAGGAGCATCTTCACACCACGTGAACCATCGCTTAGACTGTGTCCTATGAGCAGCTGTAAGGTTTTCGAGCAGGGTAAAAAATAATCTTATTTATGTTTTATTTTTGTGGAAATTCCCTCTTTCTCTCATTACTATAATATGTATTTAATCTGATATAGCCATTTCCACCTTCTTCATGTTTGCATGCATGTGTCTTTTTATCCCTTTACTTACAACCTTTTAAAGTCTGTCTACTGGAAGCAGCAAATCATTGGGTGATGCTTTCTCATCCATCTTGACCATCTATGACTTTTAATTTATGTATTTAGACTATTAATGTTTAATGTAATTATCATTGTGGCTCTCTTTAGTCCTATCATTTTAGTTTATACTTTCTGTTTGTCTCTCTAATTTTTGCTGTATGGTTTCCTGACTCTTTTTAGCTTGTTTCAGTATTTTAAAAAAATATTCATTTTAATTTTCTATTATTTGTGTGTGTATATGTGAACATCTTTATATTGGTCTTTAGAATTTTAGTTATTAAAATATGCTTCCTTAACTTCCCATAATCTACTTAGAGCTAATGTTCACCTCTTGTAAACAGTGGGAACTGCTCGTATGTATCCCTTTAATTTTCCCATCATCTTTGACTGTGTCTACTTACTTGTAAAGAGCAAAAGACAATGAATAATTTTTATTTGTACATGTTTATATTATAAAGAAATTAAGAAGACAGTGTTTTTTGTGTAAGTTCAGATATTTGTCAATATTTGGGGGCCGTTATTTCTTTACCATTTTTCCCTGCCACATTTTTACTCTCCTTTTCTTCTGGGATTCATTAACTATTAATCTAGACATTAAGTCATTTACTATCATTCCATGTATTTCCAAGACTCTGTTTCCTATTTTAATGTGTTTTTTCTTTCTTTTCCTGTAAGTTATGTTGACCTTCTTCTACTTCAGTGACTTTCATCTACTATTTCCATTTGTTAGTGGCCCATGTGGTGCAGTTTTTATTTCAATATTTAATTTTTCAATCCTAAAATTTTATTTTAGTTTTTTTTCCATCTTATTTCCTGAAGAAGTCTTATACCTTTATTTACTCTGAGTGCATTTTTCTTATTTACTAAACTTATTCATGATAGAATTTGATCATTCCAACACGTGACATCTGCTTGACATTTGTTGATTGCCCTTTTCTCTGGAAATGGGTCACATTTTTTTGTTAGGATATTTTTATTTATATGCTTAGCATTGTGAATATCATGTTGTAAAGATTCTGCATTTGTTTCATTCTTTTGGAGAGTGTTGATGGTTTTGTCTTAGCAGGGATTTGACTAAACTTGTATGAAGCTTCCCCACTGCTGTGGATGGAAATTCCAACCTAAGTTTAATCATGGAAGCCCTTGTGAAGCATGTGGTCCATGGACCAACCAGAAACTCGTGGGGTGTTTATGTACAGTGTTTAGAATTCTTCTCTAGCTTTATCTCTTCAGCATTCCCTATACTCTGGCTACCAGCCACAACTGCCTGGGCTTCTTTCCTTGGCTTTACTTCTAGCCAGAAAACAGATTTTCTATCAGAGTTTTAGTGACCTTTGTCACACCCTGCATAGCTTCAGCCTAACTTCTGGGCAAAGATCAAAAACCAGAGGAGGAGAAATCTGATGTGCTAACTACTTCTCTACAGTTTGAATCCCCTCCCCAATAAACCTGCTTTTGTTTACTCTCTAGAATACTCAGATTTCTTCAGAATCTATAGGTGTTATCTGCTGCAATGATGGTTTATAGGGAATTTATACTTCCATACTGGAAGTGTCACTCTGTCTTTTCTATTGAGATTAGACCAACAGAGGAGACTACTGGAAGCCGGGGATAAGGTGGGCTTTGAAGTGATCCAGGTTGGAGAGCTTGATGGTTTTGACCAGTGATAAAGAGGTACAGATACTTCTAGAATATGTTTTAAAGATTGAGCCAATAATAATTATTAACAGATTGAATTATTGATGTGAGGAGGAGAGAAATCAAGAATAACTGCAAATGTTTGTCCAAAGTAGCTGGCATTGTTAACATGCTATTGACTGAGATGAAGAAGAGTCCAGAAAAAGGGTAGATTTTCAGGGCTGGAAGAGAATTAATTCAGATTTTAAGTGTTGACTATGCTATTAGATATCAAATTAGTGATAATAAGTAGAAGAATTAAATATGTCCACTTTTCTAGAGAATTGTTCAGTATGTAGGCCTCAGAATATTCAGTATTTTGAATTATGACTAAGCAAATCTAATGCTGTGGAAACTTCAGTAGATGAGGATACTTTGGCATTCCTCCCTTCCTGACATCATGCATCTGAACCCACTACTTACTTTGGTGCTGTGTAAGTCTGTGCTAGTAAGTGTTTATCGTGACACAAGATATTTTGCTGAGTAAAAGCACAGGACTTTGAGCCATGTTTCCTAGGTGTTAATCCCATTTGCAATCACTAGCTGCATGACTGTATGTATGTGTCCTGGTGATCTTCTATGTAGCAAACCACCCCAAAGCTTATTGGCTTAAAATGGCAAGCATTTTATTAGTTCTCATGATTTGGTGTGCTGACTAGGGCTGAGGTGGATTTTTTTGTCTTGGTTGTGTTTGGGTGCCTTCCAGGTCTAGTGAGATGGCAGTTGGAGCAAAAACATTAAAGATGGCTTTGCTTTCATCTGGTACCTTGATGGGATAGCTTATACTCTGGGCTCAGCTTGTCCATGGGACGACTGGACTTTTCTCTCTCAAAAGGGTTTTTCACACGGTCTTTCCATGTAGGATGTCCAGTAGCAAAGCGGAGCCACTCGCATATGTTGAAAGTCTCCCCAGGATGCAAAAATAGGTCTTCTTCAATGCTATAACTGAACTACCTCTGGGTCTGTTTTCTGTTGGGGTGTTATATTGGCTACAGTGAGTCACAGCATCTGCCCAGAGTCTTACACACAAGGATCTAATAAATGATGGTTTACTGGGGCTACCGCATCAAGTTACTTAACCTCTCTGTTAATGTGATAAATATACAACATCTGATTGAGAGTGTTAATGTAAATATTACATAAGAGGGTAGTCAAAATTGCAAGAATTAATTTATGAAAATTACAATGATACAATGGCTTGCATCCAAAACATGTTCATTATTATTATTTAACTACTTAAAAACATTATACTTTGTACAGCTTAGTGCTGGAGTGTATTGTTTGCCATCTGACAAGTTTTCTGTGATCCACAATGCATCAGTATTTTTGCATTTCCTTTGTTTATTATGTTTGATTATGTATGACTTCTGTCTATTCTCCAACCTAATGAAAGAAAAGCTATTTGACATGACTAAAGGCATTGGATCCTCAAAACAAAAGGCTCTTTGAAGGGGATTTCAAAAGAAAATTTCCAAAAACATTTCTTTTAATATTTTTAATCTAATTGATTTATTCCATCATCTAAGCAACTTTTTGATAATGCTTTATACAGCTGGATTCTAGACAGATTTTTCTATCATAAAATGCCATTGTCCTTTTGTGGCTCTTTACTTCTTTTTGGAGTAGGTCAAAAATTAATAGAAATCCTTCCAGTATCAAAGTTCACATAAAAAACTGAGAAGATGGAAAGGCCCTTAATGCTGGTCTCTTCTTGGTTCTGTCTTGTGAGAGAACATCTGTGGGCATGGAGGACATCATGGTGGGTGAGAATTGGGTGTGTGTATTTGTAAATCTTAGCTTGTTTTCCGGGATGAACAGTGGTGATTAGAACTTCTGCCTACTCTCATGTCCTCCACTAACAAGACAGACTTCAGTCATTGTTCCCACAGAGGAGGTTGTGCTCAGGGAGATAACACAACTCAGGCTCCTGAGAAGTTCTCTTCAGTGTCTTCCCTCTCACTTCAGTGATCAGCCTGGATTTTTTCTATTTTGTATGTTTTCTTTCTGTGCAAGAGTTTTTCAATTAGAAAAATTGCCAAGCTAAAAACTAGTTTTAAAATTACTTTTTTTTCAAACCTCTGTTGTAAAATTTATTTATATATTCTTATAATTAGGATTAAAATGCCTCTGATAGGGTTGAGAGAATTGAGCTGGGGGGGGGGCGGCCTCACATTATAAGTTATTTGCTTTCATAATAATGTAAGTCCACGTGAGGAAGGGGGAGTTCTGTGAAAAGGGACAGAGAGGCATAGTTTTGAGACATGTGACTCTGTAGAGTTAGGCAAACCAAGGAGATTCACCAAGGAGAAACGTGTTAGTAGGCAGAACAATATGACAGTTAAATTCTCAGGAGGAGGTGACTCAGTGGGTATTTGAAGATATGATTTGTATAATGATAAAGATACAACACTGACAAAATTACTTTAAAAATATGCATCAAGGAAACATTCTCTGAAATGAGGTGGCTCTCTCTGCAAAATACACAGGTTCTAACTCATAACTCATAACCCTGACGAGGTTGGTTTGGCTGCCAGAGGGTCCATGGGTGCTGTGGGATGTGTGCAGCTTCAGAGAGATGATGACTGGCTTCCTGGGTTGGGCTCACTGGTGACTAAGTGAGTGAGGTAATAGTCAGCTGGGCGGCTGCTGAGACACAATGTCATAGATTGGGGGGCTTATACAACAAGACTATTTTTCACAGTTCCAGCGACTTGGATGTCCCAGATCAGAGTGTCTGTAGGGTCAAGCTCTGGTGAGAGCTCTTCTCCTGGTTTTGGTGTGTGTGGGGTGGGAGGAGGGAGGGGTCCTCTTACTTGCAAGCATTGTGCACGTGCACAGACATTTTTAGTGTGCTAAAAATACTTTGTTGTTATAACTAGATCTAGTAGAGCTTACTGACTTATGTCATTATTTATCTACCATCTAATTATATTTATTAGAATTCTGGAGTTTTGAAAAGGTGTGGGGAAGCATTGGTGCTCCTAAAATCGTAAGCATAGCTGATGAATGTCAGCAATTGGAGTTGGGTACAAATAACTAATCCATCCACATGTCCTGTTTCAATCCCAAATGCAGACTAACTACTGTTCTTCTATCTAGCCTTGTTCTCAGCCAACACCATATTTTCCGTTTTGATCCCATGATACTTCAGATAGATTTTTGTGAACTAAGACAAGGTCCAAGAACATATCTTGGAAGACAAGATCACATTTTATAAAGCCAATCAGTAACTCAATATTTTCTCTCTGTGTTTAATGGAATTAAAAATTATTTACCTTCCCCTTTTCAGGTATTGCTTAATAGGATATGGAGTTCATGGGGGCAGAACTTTGTCTCTCTGATTGCTTGCTGCATTCTGAGAACCTAGCAGAGAGCTTGGGTCATACTCAATACTTAATACATATTAATGACTGACCAGCATTCTGATGGCCTCTGTGCTGTCTTCATTCCATTGGATACTCTTTCCTGCTTTGTTGAAGATTAGTTGGCCATACATTTGTGGATCCATTTCTGGATTATCTCTTCTGTTCACTGATCTAAGTGCCTGTGTTCTTGCCAGTACCACACTGTCTTGATGATTACAGCTTTGTAAAACAGCTGGAAGACTGGAACTGTGATGCCTCCAGTTTTAAGCATCTTTGGCGTTTTTTTCCAACATTACTTTGGAATCTTTCCTGATGGTCTTTCATCCATTTTGAGTTTATTTTTGTGTATTATGTAAAAGAGTGGCAGCACCATCTTGCTAAGATGGGCTAGAGACAGAGATGTCACCCAAGTGCACACACTTGGTTCCTGAGCAAGAGTCACCTGGCTTATTGTCTGGCACATGGCAGAGATTCAATAATATTCAATTGATGAATACAAAAGACCCTTTCCTGAAACGAAAATCTAATCCCAGCGTTTCCCCAGCCCTTGCTACACCAACGCAGCTGGCTGACACTTGCCCTTGTAAATGAAAGACACTGGGACCACCACCAGCCAGCAGGCTCTCCCAGTCACTGTAGTTGGTCTGGAGTAGAGACACCTCTCACAGGTGGGTGCTCACTACTGGGTGCATCCTTGGACCACATGTCTGCTTTATAAAAGTCCTGTAGGTACTTGAACTGAGTTCCTCCTGGTTCATGAATCCCGCTAACATCTGAGACCTGTGCTGGCAGCAGCAGGTCTGTCACCCTGTCTTGTTCTTTCCTGCACATACCCTGTGCCCTGGCTCTGGCTCTGTGTACTTTTCCAGTTTAAATAATAATCATAATGATAAAACTCATATTCAATGAACATTCACCAGGGCCTTACATGTCTTATCTAAGACTTTCAATAATGATATGAGGTAAACACAGATGATAGTTTGGGAAGAGTGTCAACTTCTGTGGAAAATAGTTACAGGGACTCTAATGAGTAGTGACAGTGGGAAAATCTGTGTGAGATGACGGATACATCAGTGATGAAATGAACAGAGCAGTATGGAAGTTGGCATCTGCATGTGCCCATGTCGGCCTTGTTTTCCCATTGGTAAAAACATGGCAGGCACTAGGCTGGCTCCAGCATGCAACATGAACTTGGGAGGAACAATAACGTCATGTCACCTGCACCTTCTTACAGCAGTTGCTGGAAAACGGCTGTCATTTCTGATCCGTGGGGTGTTTTCACCACATTTGTCTAGTGGTCGCATGATTCATAGTAATGAAATTGGTTTTTCCACAGTTCCCTGAAGTATCATTTAACTTCTGGACTCCTAGTAATTAAAATGCGGGGGCTTACACATTATGTATCAAAATTGGATTATGATTTCTGGAAGAACACCAGTATTGCTCTTAGAAGCCATTCCCCATAATGTCCATTGTCACGGGTTTTAGATGGAAGGAGAATTTGTGCTTGTTCTCAGGGAGTTTATGTTTTGAGTAAGATACAATGTTTAAAGACTCATGAATTAAACCAGGTGTTGCCAAAATTCATGTAAGATTTTTTTAAGTTAAAGTTTTGATATGGTTAGGCAAGACACACGTGTGATATTTTCCTACAATATTTCTTACGCTAGACGATTACTTTGACTTACAGATAAAGGGACTGAGATAGGGAGAATTTCAGGGAGCTGCCTTCTCTAGGCTCGGAAGTATCAAAGAAATTGGGGATGTGATGTTTGAGTCACTGAGTGTTTCCTAGAAAATGGGCAGAATGACTGCATTATTTTTTTTTATTTTCAGACAGTTATTAGGAATCTGGAATACTTTCAAAAAAGGTGTTACATAAAGTGATTAGTCTCTTGGCTTCTAACACGTGCTTTCCTATCATTCAGTACAGTTGAAATACTATTCATATCAGGGAAGAACATTCTTAAATCTCTACTGTGGTACAAAGTAGAAAAAACTCACAAATTAAATAATTTGATTTTCACGTATGAAGAAATAAGTTAAATCAGGATGACGGCGATCCCTTCATACAAGTTCTGAAGATGTTTCTGGGAAATTAGAAAGTCCCTGGGGGTAGAAAGCACCAGCTTCTGGCCTGAGCCGGGATGCAAGCCGGCTCTGCTCTCCGGCCCCACAGTCAGACTCACACACTGAAGAGAGATGGAAACAGTGAGGAGGAGATATATTTTCTTGGAGAAATCAGATAAGATGTATAGAACAAAGGAAGAGGATTGTAGAGGAAGTGTGTGCATCTGTGAAGCATTGCTTGGAATAGATGAGATAGTGATGAAGGGCCCAAGAAAGGAATAAAACATGTCAGTCTGGAGAAGTCCCAGCAGGGTGCTGGTGTGCAGACTCCGTGGAGGAGTGGAGAGGAGGGCTCCGGGCACTAGCAGCTGCTTGTGCACACGGGTTTTCCTCCATCAGGTGTGCATCATTCAGGGGGGCCTGCATAGGAGCTTAGATGTTTGGGCTCCACTCTTAGGGTACAATTGATTGATTTGTCACCTTGCACAGAAAGGATTTAACAGGTTTGAAAACCACTTATGTGTGACATGCCCAAGATCAAGTTGTCACTGTCCTCAGGGCTAAAAGCTTGAAGTCGAGTTTCTGACACCAAGCTCAAAGTAAGCCTTATTCTATTGTCTTAGATTTATTTTTGTTGGGAATGTTTTATTTTAAAATAAAATGGAAAACAAGATTGACATTATGAAAAAAGTGCTAAAATTAGATTTAGAACACAGGTTCATTTTGAATGTTCCGCATTTCCGACCCATGAGGCATGATGCAAAGTAGTGGTCATTTCCTCACCTGCAGTGGGTGTGTCTGACTGTTAAGAAGGCCAACCTTGCACATTTAGTTTGAGTGACAGATGAAGAATGTGTATGAAATGGTTAGCACCGTGCTTGCACACAGTAGTGTGCAGCCAGCTCATTATCATGGTGACCTGCCTTTCACATGAGTCTCTGCTGTACCATCTGATCACCTCTAGGGCCAGCAGAGCCTAGAGAGTTCTGTGCATTTGCAGCACTCGGCTGTGTTTGCATCACTGAGCCTTTCCTGAACAAGTTAACGAAAAGAGTGTCTGAACAAAGGAACACAGAATGCAATATGAGAAATTTTGTAATTATTCTCAGTGATCTCTTTGCATGGATAGAATATTAGACAGCAAGGATTCCTAGGCAGGAAGAGGGAAAGAGAGCAGGAACACTGAAGTGAATGCTTGCAGTACTCTTGTTTACTGGTATGTTTTTATGCCTTCATTTTATCCATTAATTTGCTTCATCATCAATATATTCAACAAATATGTATGGTGGCACTTGTGCTTTTAAAGAGGCAGCTCAGGCTTCTACTCTGATGGAATTTATGTTCTTGCTCTAGTATATAGAAATAAATACATAAAAAAAGAAAGTGTTACACTCATGTTATATGGAGATCAAAAAGAGATCAATCATGTACGGAGCTGAAGGTGTTAGTTTTGATTGGATGCTATGGAAAAACTTGTTTGCAGAGTTGTATTCATCAGTATAGTTAATTCCTCTGGAAAACCACCTCAAAGATCCACAAAGACCTGGTTCTTTTTTTTTTTTTTTTTTTTTAATGTTTTAATTATTTCTAGGAGAGAAAGAGAAAGACAACGTGAGCAGGGGAGGGTCAGAGAGAGAGGGAGTCACAGACTCTGAAACAGGCTCCAGGCTCTGAGCTGGCAGTCAGCACAGAGCCCGACCCCACGAACCGCGAGATCACGACCTAAGCTAAAGATGGACGCGTAACCGCCTAAGCCACCCAGGCGCCCCACACAAAGACCTGGTTCTTGCTCGTATCAGTCCGGTGTAAGTTGCAGGGAGCTCCATCATCTGACTCCAAAGCCAGGGCCATGTATTTTGTCTTTTTACTATGACAACATTGCACTTCCAGATGCCGACTGCTATATTGGTTAGCATTCACACAAAAGAACTGTGGATAATATGGAATATGAATTTATTTGAGCAATAGGGACTCACACGATCATGGGATAAACCAAAGAAATAAAGGTTCAAACTGATGAGCTGGAGGTTGAGGCCACTGCTAAAAAGACTTCCTGAAGATAATAAAAATGTCCAATCTAAATAAAAATTGATGATATTTACATTAAATATATATAACTAAATATTATAATCAAAACATTCTAGGAATCTGGTTATTAGAGAAAAACTTTAATTTGTTTATAAGAAGCATGTCTTAAATAAGACAAAAATATGTTCAGAGTAAAAGGAGATGAAAAGATATTTAGTTCATAATCAAAAAATCAGAAATAACTTTTTAAAAATTTTTATGTTTTATTTATTTCTGAGAGAGAGACACCATGAGCAGGGGAGGGTCAGAGACAGAGGGAGATATGGAATCTGAAACAGGTTCCAGGCTCTGAGCTAGCTGTCAGCACAGAGCCCGACACAGGGCTCAAACCCACGGACTGTGAGATCATGACCTGAGCCAAAGTCGGTCACTTAACCGACTGAGCCACCCAGGCGCCCCAGAAATAACTTTTATTTTCAGACAAAATAGACTTCAATAATGGAGTTTTATTAAAAAAAAAAAAAAAGAGCCTAGTTAAAAATGAGAGTAAATGAAGTAAAAAACCTTAATTATAAATATATATGCAACAAATATCAGTGCATGAAAATATATGAAGTAAATATTCAAACACAATGAAGACTTAATTTTAATCTATCATGTTTTAATCAGAAGCTGATGAAAGAATTAAACAAAATATCAGGAGGAATGTAGACCATATTAATGAGAGTATAACCAGTTGACCTAGATGACAAATGTAGCACATTACCTCTAATATATAATACATACATTCTTTTCAATAAATCTTGATAAGTTTACTGTTATATACCTTTGGATGGACCATAAACCAAGTCTCAATATATTTCAGATGACTGAAATTTATTAATAGTTTCTTTGACCAAAGATATTAGAGCCTGAAATATAAGATTCTAGAAAAGACACAGGCATAAGAAAATTAAACAATATGTTTGAAACTCCTGATTCAAAGAATAAATAACAAAGGAAATTAGATAGTATTTCAATGTGAGTGATAGTGAAATATACCATTTCAAAATTTTGAATATATAACAAAAGCAGTTTTATTTATCTAATGTTATTTTCAAAAATGCTAACTAACAGTGATTGAAGTTTTTTTCTTGAGGAAGTAGAAGATAATAAGCATATTAAACCAAAATAAGCAGAAAACAAATTAAAACCTAAGAGCAGAAATCTATGAAGTAGTGGAGCTCCTGGGAGGCTCATTCGGTTAAGTGTCCCACTTAGGCTTAGGTCATGATCTCGCGGTTCGAGGGCTTGAGCCCCATGTCGGGTTCTGGGCTGACAGCTAGCTCAGAGCCTGGAGCCTGTTTCAGATTCTTTGTCTCCCTCTCTCTCTGACCCTCCCCTGCTCACACTGTCTCTCTCTCTCTCTCTCTCAGAAATAAAAACATTTAAAAAAAAAAAAAAAGGGAAATCTGTGAAGTAGAAAAGAGACAAAGAGAAGAGAAAATCAGAGTTAAAATTTGGGTTTTTGGAAAACTAATAAAATTGCCATGTTACAGTTGATCACCAAAAAGATGAAACAATACAAATTACCAACATCATAAATGAAAGGTGGGATATTACTACAGATCCTACTTATACCAAAAGTATAAAAAGTGTTATAACAAATTTTTATGCCAGAAAATTAGGCCACTTAGGGAAAATGACAAATTCTTTGATGAACCTTACTGAAATTGACGACTCAATGTGTTGAAGAGGGACCGCTCAGGCACTGTTGGTGGAAGCGTAAAGTGATGCAGCCACTGTGGAAAACAGTATGAAGGTAACTCAAAAAATCAAAAGTATTATCACTGTATAATCAAGCAATCCTATTTCTGGATATGTAGACAAAGGAATTAGAATCAGGGTCTCAAAGAGATATATCTGTGCTCCCATGTCCATTGCATTAGTATTTACAGTAGTTAAGATGTAAAAGTAACTTAGATAGTGTCCATAACCAGACAAATGGGCAGAGAAAATGTGGTGTATGCACAGTGAATACTATTCAGGCCCAAAGGAGAAGGAAGCCTTCCATTTGGGACAACTTGGATGAACCTTGGATGATCCAGGAAGACATTATGCTGAGCCAAATAAGATAGACATAGAAAGACAAATATCAGGACATCATTTACATCAGACATCTAAAAGTCCTAACTAATAGAAACACAAAGTAGAATGATGGTGGCCGATGGCTAATGGGTGCAGAAATGGGGAAGTATTAGTCAAAAGTTATTAAGTTTGGGGCTTCTGGGTGGCTCAGTCAGTTAAGCGTCCCACTTCAGCTCAGGTCATGATCTTGCGGTTCAAGTTCCAGCCCCACATCGGGCTCTGGGCTGAGAGCTCAAAGCCTGGAGCCTGATTGGGATTCTCCTCTCTCCGCCTTTCTCTACTTTCCCCTGCTCACACTTTCTGTCAAAGGTAATGAGTTTTGTAGTCTGTTTCCTTCACTGTGCAGAAGATTTTTATCACAATGAAGTATGAATAGTTCATTTTTGCTTTTGTTTCCCTTGCCTCTGGCAACATGTCTATCAAGTAGTATACATTAAATATGTATAGCTTTTAGCATATCACTCATACCTCAATAAAGTGGTTTAAAACATATATAAAATATATACACATATATCAACATATATGTGTTGATAAAATACATATATATATGTATATACTATCTTTAAAGAACTTTACAAAAATGAAGATAAAAGAAACATTCAAGAAGTAGAAAATTTGAATAACCCAGTTTCTATTGAAGAAACAGGATTTCTTTACAGAAACTTTCAAATAAAAAAACTTCAGGCCTAAATGGTTATACTATTGAATTCTATTATATTAAACAAGGGAGGAATAAATACCAGTCTTACACAAACACTTTTTACAAATACTAAAATAGAAGAAGATGTAATGCTTTCCAGGAAATTCCTGATATTTAAAAAGTACAAAGACATTATAAGAAAAGAATTTATATGCCGATTTACTTAGACCAATGAGCTTAGAAACAAAAATGCTCACTGAAAATAAGTTCAGTAATTTCTAAGAATCGCACCCTCTTGTGATGTTAATGGAGGTTATCCCAGGAAGGAATGGTTGGTTTCACATTTGAAAGCTCAATCAAGATATTACAAATTATTAACAAAATATCAGTAAACAAGATAATCAATAGATGAAGAAAACGTATTTGGCAAGATTTGACACCGTTTCATGATAATTTTTTTTAAGAAAACTAGGAACTCAAGGAGATTTCCTCAATCTAATAAAGGGCTTCTACTTAAGACCCTGAGATAAGTCATGCATAAAAATAAAACAGTGAATGTTTCCCACATGAGATTAAATAAGGCCTGGGTGTCATTCTTGCCACTGTTACTCACCATGTATAAGGTGTGCTTACCACTACAATCAGCCAGTAATGGAAATAAAAGCATACTTTTGAAAGGAAGAATTAAAATTATACATATTCACAGATGACATGATTATTTATTATATACATTATCCCAAGGATTATAAATTTACCATAATAGTAAGTGAGCCTAACAGGCTCTCAAGGTCCATATACAATAATCTATTTTACTTTTATAACCAATAACAATAATTTAACTACAAAATTGAAAATAGTCATATTTTTTAAAATATCAAAAAAAGAAACAATAAGAAGAAAAATCTCTATAGTAAAATGGAGGGGTATTCTATGGTCACTGAGATGTTATGCATGATACTATTTTCAATACTGTAAGATTACAGTCCTCACAATTTAATCTGTAGATTTAACACAGTTCCAATCACAATTCCAACATACTTTTATTTTTATTGAGAAACTCATTCTACAATTCATATGGATATGCAAGTGACATAGACTTGATAAAGTATTTTCTTAATTGGAACATTTGCACTGTCTCAACTCAAGACTTAGCATAAGAGAATAGTCAGCAGTTTGGTATTTGAATTATATAGACAGATTATTAGGTGATGAACTTGAACAGTGCATTCAGAAAAAGACTCATCCTCTCAAGATCAGTTCATTTTCAACAACAATGCCAGAAAAGTGCAATGGAGGAAGGGCAGTCTTTTATATTATCAGTGCTGAAACAACATATCCCAAAGGCTATGCATGTGGGAAGAAATGAGCCTTGACCTCCAGCACCTCGCATCATACATGTTGAACTTTACAAGAAAAAAACATCATTTTACAATGTGGGGTAGGCAAAGATTTCTTAGGAAGATTCCAGAAGGATTCCACAAAAGAAAAACAATGATAATAATTAAATGTCTGCTTATCAAAAGACATCATAATAAATGCATAGAGAAACCAAATAATGGGTGAAAATATTTACACTAAGTATATTTGATGGATTTGAATCCAGAATATATGAATAATGCATATAAAAAGTATATTTTAATCATAGAAGTAATAATATTAAGTCAAACAATCCCAAGTATGTAAGGTGAAAAATAAAACACCTACCACCTCCTTAGACTCCTCTCTTCAAAAGCTGGTACACTTACTAGTGTGAGTTGTAATATGCTAGGCTTTTTTCTTCATATGCAATCTATAAATTGGTTTTTATGCTATGTAGATATTTGAATATCCAAGTTGTTTTAAGTCCTTATTCATTCTTGAGCTAATATAAAATTCCTAATATTTTCACAATATTAATATATTATTTTTAATGAATACACTAAAAGCCCATTAGGTACACAGAGAATAATATACATACATTGAGCTTCTCTGAGTTTGGGCTGTTATAAATCATATTGGACCTAACAATTTCTGAGCATACATACTTCTTTAATTGCATTCTTAGCATGAGTTTCAAGGCCTGGAATTACTGGAAACAAAGCTTTCATTCTTTGATGCCAAATTGTTTTTCAAAACAGTTATTCAAAGTTACATTGTCCTAGATAGCATATTTCAGAGTAATTGAATCTTAATCATTGAAGGATTATAAATAGAACAATAACATACTGTCATTTATAATTTAGGAGAGAGAATTGAGACTAGGGACAGTAAATGTAGTTAGGAGTTGATTACCTTAGACACTGCAGGAAAGGATGTGAATATGTGCAGCGACCCAGCAGCCCTTGGCATCCATTCATTTGTTTCCACAATTACTTAATAAATATTTATTGGTCACCCACTCTGTTCCAGGCAGTGTGCTTGCTATAGAAATGATTTAAAGCCTAGATCTTACAACCAGCTTACAAACAAAAACAGCATGAGCTTATATTTGAGCCTTAGGAAGGCTTGGTGGTACCTGGAGAATCTTTGAAGATCCCATTTTCCAGCTTGATGATGAAGTATATAGTGTGGTCCTTTAATAACTACATTTCTTGCTTTTGTTTTTCCAAACCATTACACTCATCATTTCACTAGAGTAATTCTTAAACTCTTCCTGCAAGTGTCAGTGAGATGTCTTTCCTTCAGCAGGGCTTTGTGACTCTTTTCCAACCCCCGCTGTCCTGCCTCCTAAGCACTAACATGGTTAACAGTGTCTCCAACACAACCCCTTTGCAAGAAGCCAGCTGCAGATCTCAGCACAGGAGCTGCAAACCTAAGAAGACCATACAATTTGTCTCTTTCTCACTAAGACCTAGGACATGTCCATCCACCTCAGCGCCCTGCCCTGCAGCACTGAGCTGTACCTAATTCCATTTTCCCTCCCCTCTCTCTGAAGCAAGAGCTCAGGTTATTCTATCCCCCTATAGGCCTGGGTTAGGTAATTATGCATTTGAATGGACACTGGATCATGCAAACAGATAAGCCTTTGCTCAGATTTCATCAAGTATTGATTCTCTAGCATTTGTCCTGAAGATTCAGAGAAACACACTTACTGCTGTTACACTTCATTTAAAAGTGTTTTCAGTAACAGAGAGTGCTAACTTTTAGAACCTATGGTCTTTTGGAGGACTAGACATTAACATATATTTTTGAAATTTTCTGACATATCAACACTTGAAAACTGAAGCATAATTAATATGTTTAAAAAAACTATTTTTAATTGACAAGGAAGAAAACATTCTCCACTATTCCTCTTAGATTATAGTTTTATTGTTAGAGTGAAAAATCTGTTTCTTTACCTGGCTTAGTTTTGATGACTCTCCGTGATTTATGTGATGGATCCACACACAAATGCTTTTTCCAAAATGATATCTCTTCTTTCTCATGAAACATTCTTGCTTCATCATATAGCTTTCATAAATAATTAGCAAAAATGTATATAACTGAGTTGTGACGATAATGTCAGAATTGTTTCATATCTTTGATAATTATTTATAACATTCTGATGGTATCTTAGTTTCAACTGAAAGATGTTTAGGTGATGAAATTAGCTCTTCTCATTCCTCAGAGAAAAATAAAGTATTTCTAATGAAATTTGGTACATGGTTCCAGCATCATATGGTTTCTTGCTTGTTGTAAGATGCATGAGAGCGAGGCTGTCATGTTTTGCATGTGATGCCCTCCGACTAGTAAACCTCCACCCTACAGGTTCTATTCAGGGTTTTTGACTGCAGCCAGGAAGGGAGTTCCTACAACACAGCCATATAGGTTCCCCACACTAAACAACGTGGGACTGACACAAAGAAATACATGTCTTCCCATTTTTTTGGTGACTAGATCTCTATTTCATTTCTGTATCTGTGATAGGAAAATTGGGAAAATAAACATTTTGTTTTACAAAAATATGATAAACTTACAAACTGTAATATGGCTTATTATATAATCACCTTTGGCAAATATCACATATAACAATTCAACCAATACTTGGCCTTTGTTTAGGGGAACAGTAGATTAGTGAGGACTATGGGAATATGGCGTCTGCCAGACACGGAGAAGGGTCAGGGCTAGCAGATACACTATTTAAAGGAAGAAGGAAATATGTGTCAATTTATATGGGATTATCCCAAAATTTGAATGTTCATACACAATTAAAACTAAAATTTTCCAAAAGAATATCAAGCATGTTTACATGCAGAAAATGGGCGGTGGTCCAGAAATTTGTAATCTTCCATCCATAAATCCAACATACAAAGATATCTGCTCAAGAAATCCATCCCGCTTTTTTTTCAGTTTGTTCTCATGTGGAACTAACTTTGGGCTGTATCACTTGGATGGCAAGGAGATAAAATATGTTGAGTTAATTTATAAAAGTTATCAATCTTTGCTCTTTTCTTATATAGAAGAGGTGAATGATCATTTTCTCTTCACTTTTAACGTATGCCTACCCTGATTCATTTGGGGAAACACACTAATTTAATCATCTGGTACAGAGAAGAGATTTGAATGGATTTGTGACAATTACTTTTTATTTGATATGAAGTTTTCTTATTATTTCTATAAATATCTCAACAAGAAAGCAGATTACTATTCTATTGTAGAAAACATTTTTACTGAAAGAAGACTGAAAACCACTGTGATATATGGTCAGTGGGTCAACTGTGGTTCACAGTGAGTGCTCACCATCCAGCCTTAGATGCTGAGGACAGGACCACGATTCTGGAATTAGGGAGGGGGTGCCAGCACTGCCTCCATCTCCCTCATGCAGAGGACCTGGCAGAGGCTGTGAGGCTAGGACACTTGGATTGTGAGGATCATGGTAAGAGGGCAGGGAGACTCCCCTGGACAACGGGAGGACCTATGTGAAGTTAGGCAGGAGCCAAGCTCCAGGAGGTGAAAGGGGAATCACAGAGTTGGTCCAGTGGGGTGGGTAAGTGGCAGCTGTGTTAGGTAAAGATGCTGTTGTCAAACTTAAAAATGCAGATCGGTCAGGATCAAATGGCAGGAAACATGGAGGTCTGGTAGGATTCTGTGTAGACACAGAGCTTTCAGTGCTGTTGGGAATGGATATCATTTAATGGGGATCCCATAATGCTATAGGTAAATGTAATTATCCAGGAATGTAGACAAGCCTTCATAAACACATTTATATTTATACACAAGGTCAATATGATCAGAGGAATATGATAAACAGTTTTAAACTTATAATAAATTGTCTAAAACAATTTATACACGAACAAAGGGTCTATTTTCAGGTGTTGCACAATTTCGAGTAGATTATCTTTAGTACCTGACAAATAGCCTCTCCACACCCACATGATATAATTATCCTAAGAACAGAATTAAGCACCAAGCACCTAAAAATGGAAGGAAGCCAATTTTGGGAGTATCACCAGGAAAAGGGCGTAAGTGATATAAGGTGCATTGCTCATACAATTCATAGTTTATCTTTGCGACCCAGAGAAGAGACCTCTCAGGAAGAGGAATGTTTTCTCAAGATTTTAGTGGCTTCGGATGCATGCGTATAAAAGACTCTTCTTGATTGCTTCTGGACCCTGGTGTCTGACTTTTTCACATAGAAGAGGTTGTCAAATTCGAGCTGGGTCTCAAAGAATGCTCTGAGAAGTAGGATGCATCCCCAGGATGCTCTCAGTCATGATGAGCTGCTCCCATACAGATTACACGGTGCCCTCACCAGCTCTTTCCTGAGGCAGCTAGACTACAAACAGGCTTATTTTTCAGTGGCTTACTTTCTCTTACGTCTCTGTCAGAGCAGGTCCAACGGCTTTATCTAACTTAGAAAAATACACTTACAAAAATAAATTTTCTGTTAAGCTCTCACATTTATTGGAAAAACCATCTTTGGTCCATTGTATAATTTGGACTTAAGAGTATCCAATGCCTGCATATTAAGCACAACAATGTGACATTTTCTTTTATGTCTTCTAAGGGGGAAAAAGACCTTAATATTCTTTAAAAGAAAATCCCATGCACAGGTGTTTATGTGCTTTTCATTTTTATGCCAAACCCTATAGGTTAGAATTTTAAGGGATATCCTCTATGTGTGGAGATGAACAAAAGATTAAGCAAATCTGATTTAGACAATGGTCCTGTCTCTGAAGTTAGAGACATCTTGCTTCTGAGACAGAACCACACAGTACAAGCCCCGGATGGAGCTGGAGAGGTGGTTTCCTTGACCCTCCATCAGCCTGCTAATGTTAGTATTATCGGCAGGGAGTCAGGGAGTTGGGCTCCTGGTCCCAGATGTCATCCACCCCCTTTTCTTGCTTATGCTGTGGTTCAGTCAGGTGGCTCAGAACCTGAGTTTCAGCTTCAAACAGATGTGGTTCAAATTCTCTTCTGTGTCACATTACCTTCATGTATAGGTCACCTAAGCTCTCTGAGCCTTAGCCTCTCCATCTGTAAAATAGGGATGATATTAGAGTCTGTTTCATAGGAGTAAGTGTCATCTGACTTGGACTGTGGTAGACAAGTAGCCGGCACAGCATGTTACATCATGTTATTACAAGAAATGTCAGCACATGACAGGATTATCAGTGAGCCTGTGCTTGGTCTATATTTCCCTTATTGGTGGTGCATTCTGGATGAGATCTCAGAGTCAGTGATGGGTATTGAATTGGAAGAGCCAGGAACTCTGATTTACTCTTCTCCCCTAAATGTCAGTGACTATAGATCCCATGGGGAGGGGCACTATCTCAATTGCCTAACATCGTGAGATAAGAACTTCACACCATCTCCTCTTGGTGAAAAAAACCGAGGTCAGCGGCACTGTACCAGGCTCCCCTCTGGGACCAGGTTGCAGTCTCCCTGGGAAGCTGTGTACTGAGCCACTTGCCGCCCTCACCCCTTACAGGTTTGTCCAGGTGGCACTCCCCTAGTAACTTGCTCACGGATCCTTCTATTCCAGGCTCTTCTAAGCCAACAGCAAGTAATAGTTTTCTACTGCTGTGTAACAAATCACTCTGCCTTCTGCTTCAGGAGCGAGGAGCCTCATGATGACATGGGCTCTCAGGCTAATCCAGGAGCAGCTGACTAGCAACCACATGGTAGGTACTACATGTTCCCAGGTTCTAGATTGCTGTGCCTGTCACACCCACCATAGACAGCCAGAACCAGGGGAGTCCTAGGAAACAGACTCTGTAGGATCCTGGCATGAATTAGTCACCGGGCAGAAGGCAATAGGGACCTCCTCACTGCTGACAGGTCCCTGAGGAGCCACCAGCAGTGTTCCTACCATAAGCTAGAAACAGGAGGGAGGTGATTCATTACCTCGTGTGATTTCTGGCCTCTGAGAGATTTGGAGGAAACATTGATTATAAAGGCTGAATACCATCAGTGCATCTGCGCACAGAGAAAACGACAGGCCATTAGTGATTAGTCACGACGTAAGCAAAGTGTGGAGGCACAGAGCAACTTCTCAGCAGTTAGAGAGACCCCATCTCTGGAGCCAGGGTGTTGACTATGCTGAGGTCCAGGCCCTCACATGGGACAGGAGACTTGGAGGAGATGACTCTGTGTGTTCAAGGAGAGACACCAAACCACAGTGAAAACCTGCATCCACTTGGACCACAGAGGAGTTCTGTTTACTGTCACAGGTATAGTCAGCCCACACCCCTCACAGGACCAGGCAGAGCATGTGGCCTAGGCAGAGACACGAGAGGGCGATGCTGACACTTCCTGGCATCAGGCTCCCCCTTGTACCAGACCAATAACTAAGCTCAGCTCACGACGTGAGGTCATGGCAGATGCCAGACTCACATCAGGGAGAAATCACTATGCTCAGGGGCATGGCCTGTTAGAGTGGATTTAACACAGCAGCAGACTCCCAGTGAGGTCAGTCCCTGGGGAGTGATGGGAGGGCACTCCCTCTACCACAGCAAGATGGGGTGTGATGGGGTCACCCTGCTCATCCCTCTGCAGGCTGTGTGCATAGTGTTGAGGACACGGGGGTGTTACCAACCTCAGTCTCCAGTAGCAGAGGGGACATCAGAACCCTAGCAGACAGGGAGCAGGCAGCAGCAAATACAGCTTTAAATGCACTGTTTCGATGCCATCCCACCATGTGACTTCCTCGGTTTTGTGCTTCCTGCCACAGTCAGAAGTCATAACAGTTGAGGTGTACACAATTACCTCTGGCATTTTCTGCTCCCCTGCAAATCTCGATTTCTACATCTGTGAGCGCTGAGATGGATGTAGAGTACTTTAAGCACACACTCACATTCTTTATGTGAAACTATTGTTTATATACTTCAGAGAGGCTCATCACGTAAGAGGAGGATCAAAAATACCTTTTGTGGGGCACCTGGGTGGCTCAGTCGGTTAAGCATCAGACCTCAGCTCAGGTCATGATCTCACAATTTGTGAGTTCAAAGCCCATGTCAGGCTCTGTGCTGGCAGTGCAGAGCCTATTGGAGAGTCTTTCTCTCTCCCTCTCTCTCTGTCCCAACCCTGCTCCTGCTCTCTCTCCCTCTCTCAAAAATACGTAAATAAACATTTTAAAAAATCTTTTGAATGACGATGTTTGACGGAGTCCCGCTCCAGCAGGTCCAGGGGTCCCTGAAGGATGAACAGTGTCAGGGAAAGACTGATGAGAGAGCCCCGAGATCCTTTCTGATCATCAGGCAGGCATCTCGCACTGACTGAGACTCAGCTTTATTTATGGGTAAGTGTATGGGGAACAGCAGAGAAGTGGCATTTGCCTTAGTCAGTGATTTCTGATGATAAATTCTTTGATATATAAAAATTTTCCAAAATATTGGTATGCGAAAGTGTATGGGGAAGGAGGGTATATTTAGTATTCAAATACAAACAAGATAATGTTTTTAGCATAGCAAAGGCAAAGGTCAGTTCTTTGTAAGCAGGGGTCAATAGCCTATTTATTGCTTAAGGGGAAATATAAGGAAAACAGGATCTTCAGGAAACACAGTGTCTGCTCCCATAATCACAAAAGAAGAAGTTCTTACAATAAATTCCTTCACAAGGTGGAATCAGCATATCAGCGCCAGAATAAGTCACCCCAGATACCAATCAACAAGATGCTTCAGGGGTCGATGCTCAAGCAGAAACAATTAAGTGGGAGTAGATATTGGTCATCCTCTGAAGGGAGGAGACCTTGCAAGCCTGCCTTAACCTCACAAGGAGGATTCTCAACTAGTGAGTTCAGAAATGGCTCCCAACAGATGTTAACACCTGACAACTCTTCAGTTTTACATGTCGCCGATCAGTCACATCCTGGCCCCTCCCAAAATTGTCTGTTTTTTAGAGTTTAATTTGCCCAAGTCTGGAGAAGGGACTGTTGCCTCCAGTCCGGGTGTCCAACTGGGAATAACACAGGTTGTTTACTAGGATGTGGGGGTTCACATGAACAGAAGAGAGTTAGGGGGTGAGCAGCAGGGACACAGCGGGGGTAAGGTGACAGCCGCCTGTGCTGGGTTCCTCCTGCAATACCACTTCATGCTCCCTGGGTCACCTGAGAAGTGACAGCCCAATCATAAGTCACACACTCACACTGAGGTTAGTCCTAACGTGGGGGTGCCCTCTGAAAACAAGCAGTCTAGTAACACAGCTCCCTGTATATTTAGCAGCCTGTGGAACTGGTCATAAGCGTCTGCTACATCCTGTCTTTTCTACGTGGGTAACATGCTAAGATGAAGCTACCTCTCCAGCCCCTCGGGGGTGAATGGCATTACTGTATAGGAGGGGAAATGGTTCTATGTCAATCTGGCGGAGAGAACTCGGACAGTGTGATGGGGAAGCAAAGGCAAGAGAAACTTGGCATAAATTAAGTCTCCTTACATCTTGTAGCCCACTGACAGACACCTGTGACATGCAGGCCTGACTGACCTTCCTAGAGCAGCTCATGGCTGCCTTACTCCTCTAATGTTTTGGTTTTATTAAAGACTAACAGTAACCTTATCTTAACAGCAGCTCACCCCTCAAGCTCCCAGAAACCTTGCTTTCAAATTCTTTAGAGACTTATGCTGTCCCTAGCCCCCACTAACTTGAGTATATAATCAGTCACTCCTCACAACCCCAGCGCAGCTCTTTCTGTCCATGGGTCCTGTCCCCTTGCTTTAAATAAAGTCACCTTTTTGTACCAAAGAAGTCAAGAATTCTTTCTTAGCCCTTTGCTCAAGAACTCCATCAAGCGGAAGACTAGCCATTCAGCTTCCCAACTACTGCTTGCACACTCAGTGGGGCCTTCTCCAGGTGGGTGCACGGTGCCAGCTTCCACAATTGGCACCACTAAGAAGAAACATTTCTAGATGGGAAGAATATGCTCCAGCTTATTTGGAAACTGATATCTTTTATAAAATAGTGCTACAAGTATAGTGCAGTTGTAAATCAAGAGGAAGTTGCTCTCTGACTTTGTCATATGATGTATCGAGATGGAATGAAGTTCTATAAGCTTTTCCCTTTTTACAGATCAGCAAATATCAATTCTTGTTTCTCCCTGCAGAGGAAATTGTTTCCCCAGAATATCAGGGTTAGTGGATATATTTTTACAGGATCCAACACAAAGTTAGAATTATCTATGTAAAATGAAAACAAGTGACAAATGTCAAAATAATTTAGTCAGGCCACTTTCCACTTAGGAGTCAGTAATGTGAGCTCATGAGTCTCAGAATTGCATACATGACATCTTATCGATCAGTGTGATTCCTGATGTGGGCACTCTATGTGTGTAAAGAAAAGTAAACCCTCTTAATTACGTATTAATTATTACACTGCTCATGTCTCAGGGAAGAAAACAAACTGTCCCACTGTAAAACTTGTGTTAGTGTTTTCTTTTTTTTTTTTTTTTTTATTAAGAAGTAGGCCTTTTAAGCCCAAATTTATGATCTTCAGTAATGGAAGTCTTTAAAGAAGTAAATGGCTAAAACTATAGATAAGCACATAGAGTTGTTAGAATATTTTAAAGTCCATTTTTATTGTAATTGGGTGAGAGAAAAACAGAGATGTGTTCTCAGGGGTTTTAATAATACTAATGGCAGGAATAAATACATCTCCCACAGAGCACTTTTCTTTTTTTTTTTTTTTTTTTTTAAATATTTTTTTTTTTTTTTTTTATTTCTAGGGGAGAGAGAGAGACAGCGTGAGCAGGGGGAGGGTCAGAGAGAGGGAGTCACAGACTGAAACAGGCTCCAGGCTCCGAGCTGGCAGTCAGCACAGAGCCCGATGTGGGGCTCGAACCCACGAACCACGAGATCATGGCCTAAGCGAAAGTCGGACGCTTAACCAACTAAGCCACCCAGGCGCCCCGCTTTTCTTAATGTTGAATAAAAAAAGAGTTTCCCCAAGCCTAAACTCCAATCTAAATGCCTTTAAATAAAAAGACCAGATATTGTCAGTCAAATTCTACATGCTGGAAAAAAGTATTTGACAAGATCCAGGAACCTAGGGGACTAGCAAGAAAATCCTAGGAGACCAGGTATATAAGGACAGGGGCCTGTATACCCTTCCCTGATGTCAGCATCGGCATGACGTCACAAGCTGTAGGTAACAACCATACTTCTCAGACTCCTGTTCTGCTGGGAAGGCCACTATTTCTCTTTCGAGTTCTGTCTGCTGTTTCTTGGTAAGCTGGAAGATTCTAACCAAGGCCATTTATAAACTTGTGTCAAGGATTTCAAGATTTCTATTCTTGTGAGTTAATTGAGAAATTTTTTGGCATGTACCTGTAGTCATGTCCAAATTGTAATTTTGAAATTAGCATAAAAACATTCCCATCTGAATCAAACTGAATCTTTCTTTCTTTCTTTTTTTTTGTAAAGAAATGATCCTGGCATCTTCTATAAAAAGCAGATCTTGGCATGAAATTGGAAAGTTCACATGATATGAATTTTGGCATTTTTCAGCTGCTTGTCCGGGTGAAAAATGGATGGCAATTTGAGAAACTACTTGTTCACTGCATCAAATGATGAGGAATGTTATAGTACTTTATGCCTTCCATGTTGCTCCCTGAAGATTCCATGTTTATATCTTCCCGCTACAACAGATATTTTGTATCTGTTGCTGTCATAAAAAAAATCCAAAAAGTATGCTCAGAAACATTTTTAGTCCCTGTTGTCAATTGTGTTGCATTAATATGATAGACAGAGAGGCAAGTGGTGTGTGGAGGGTCCCCACTGAGGTCTGCAGATAGAGGGAAGGGGAGGGTGTCTGGGGACTGGCCATGGATGACTGCAAATTAATAAGATTCACATGATGTGTTTGCTGTCCACAAAATATTTTGCAAAAATGGTGCACTGGCAGAAAAGGGACTGCTACTCTAATTTGAATTGGTAATGATACTTCTTTCTGTATGGCATTGGGGTAAAATGAATGAAATAGGAGAAACTATAAGCAAGCAGGTCACGTCCATGCTATACTCTAATGTAAAACAATGGTCAACCAACAATGAATATTTTCTTAGTGCAGAAGCCCTGGGATATATGACTGCACTGTACTCACTTGAATAGATAGTTCTCCATATTATAACTTACTTCCTCACTGTAGACCATCCAGATTCATTGGGAAGGCCTGGGAATAAAATTATTTGAGACACGGGAATATGGGAACCATAACAGTTAATAAAGACTGCATTTATGTGACTGAATATACATAAATATTGAAATGAAATACAAGAAATGATAATATTTCAGAACGAGAGGACTAAGATAAGTCAAACTGAGGCAGAAGGGAAGGGAGGCTCCAGAGACAAGTTGATCAAAGTAACGCCATTTTGGTTTTAGGCTGACCTGGAACCTAAACGCCAGCAGGTCATAAAAAGAGTCACAAGACCCAACTCTTCCAACTCTGGAAGACTACAAGACCCCACTCTCTCTGGCACCAAAAGCCACAAAATCTGGACATAAATCATATTTTATTTTATGTTATGTTTTTATTCTATTCTATTCTATTCTATTTTTTTATTTTATGTTATTTTATTTTATTTTATTTTATTTTATTTTACTTTACTTAACTTTATTTTATTTTATAGAGAGAATGAGAGAGAAAGAATCCCAAGCACGGATGGGATCCCATGCTCAGTGTGATGTGAGGCTGGAACCCCCAACCTGAGTCTAAATCAAGAGTCAGATGTTTAACTGACTGAGTCTCCCAGGCGCCCCTGAGGCTGGACACTCTTAACCCTGCTCACTGTGGGCAACTTCACAACCCTAAGACTATGGAAACAGGAATGGCCCAATGTAATTAAAATTAAAATAAACCTCCTTATAGGTGTGGCTAATTTTAAAAACTTTATAAAGCCCTTCCTTAGAAGCAAAGGGGTGGGGGTCTTCTCTTCCATCTGGAAGAGGAGACTACTACCTTGTGAAGTAGCTTCTTTCCTGTTTCTATATTTAATAAATCTTTGTCCCTTTCTCAAAAAGGGTTGCTCTTGAATTCTTTCTCACACAAAGCCAAGAAGCCACAGAGTGATGGACCTGAGACCCTCCCTCTCAAGGCTGAGCCCCATCCGGCATCAAAACTGCTCAAGAGACAAAATCTTCTCAACTTTTTAAGGACTCAGAACATTTTTGAAATCAAATTGGCATTACCTATGCTGTTACTCTTGTGCAGGAAGTAATGTTTTCTCTTCCCATGCATATGCCTTTATAAAGTTCATAGGTGTTAAATACCATACTGACAGAATTACAAATATAATATACTTGAGCTGAATTAGAAATCAACTACATTTGCTAATTCTCATGAATCACAGGTCCTATAAACTACGTGTAAGAGCAATCAGCACTTAATTAAGAGATAGTTCAGTAAAAATTTATTACAGTTATTCCAAGTCATGTGTTTTCTGAAATGTGGCAACATTTCACTTTGGAAATCATGGACAAAGAAAACAAGCAAGATAGAAGGTGTGAATGAGCATATGAATGAAGAGAGCTGGGTAAATTCTTTATTCTGCTTAAATAATTTAGGTCTCATAATGACCAACTGTCCACAGTTGAATCTGTACCACCTAGATCACATCTCCCTCTGGATTTTTATAGTACAGGTGATAATTCTCTTATTTTCCCAAGCTAGTGCAAAGAGCACATATCTAGAATTACAAAACTCATAAACAGTAACATTATATATCTAGATTTTTTAAAAATGTACATAGAATAAGGTCATTTATAACATGTCAAAAAAAAACCCTTTCAATGATTAACATCATTAAAGCTATATTATCTAACTGTAGAATATTTATTAACTTTAGGACCTAAAACAATATGAAAAACTGTAGTGCTTGGGTAATACAACTATTTAAATCATGTTCAATGCACTTATTTTTTTTCTCTAAACAAAGAAAACATATATATGGTAGCTTAATTACTCTCTACAGGTAAGTAGATTAATCATGAGCAAATTAGCTTATATTTCGTATATACACTGTTTATTAAATATGTATTATAATTAATCCAGAAAGTCCCAGTTACTTTACTAGGTCTATGTAACCACTGTAGTGTTTAAGCAAAGTGTCTAAGTATACTCTAAATTTTTAAAACATAGATTAACTTTAAATGTCGAAGAGAGTGGATTTACATTAGTGATGCCATTCATTCATTCAGCAAATATTTACTGAGGAGGTACTCTGTGTTAGGTCCAGAATGAATATATAAAGATAAATTTTAAAATGTTTTGGGGCGCCTGGGTGGCTTAGTCGGTTAAGCGTCCGACTTTCGCTTAGGTCATGATCTCGCGGTTCGTGGGTTCGAGCCCCGCGTCGGGCTCTGTGCTGACTGCCAGCTCGGAGCCTGGAGCCTGTTTCAGTCTGTGACTCCCTCTCTCTCTGACCCTCCCCTGCTCACGCTGTCTCTCTCTCTCTCTCTCCTAGAAATAAATAAAAAAAAACATAAAAAAAAATTAAAAAAAAATGTTTTATCAGGTGACATATTTGACAATAACTGGAGGATTGCCATTGAAGACTTTGCGCTGGTTATCAATCTTTAATAGAGTTTCTAAATATAACCTAAGCTGTGGTTAGCCAGGTCTGGGTCACAGCCTCGACTGAGTAGCTGGGGCCAGGTTCTCCAACGTGGTCACTATCTAGAGGCTTGTCATGAGAATGAAAGGGGGTGGTGGGGGACTGCAGTTTAAGCTCATGACACTGGTGGAAAAGTGTATATTCCACAGTGTAACTAAACCCGGGCCAAACCTTATTTCATAAACAAAGGAAAACTGTTCTTTAGTTAATAATGGTGTATTGATATTTATTAAATGTAACAAACACAACATACTAACAGAAGATGATAATAATAGAGGAAATTGGGTGCAGAGTGTAGAAAAACAGTTTGATTTATTTAATTTTTCTGTAAAGTCTAGAACTATTCTAAAAAATAGTTTATTAAAAAAATAAGACCTTTCTACAATAGTCTGAGGTGTTTTGGTTACTAGTTGATAGGTGGAGTCTTGTATGCTTGCTAACTTTGCTCTCCCTCCTTTGTTTTGCCTGTTTTATTTTTAAATATAAATTTTAGGATGAACTTATTGATTTCCACAAAATATTATTAGAATTTATACTGGCATTGTCTTGAATAAATAGTTCAATTTGAGGCAAATTAGTGTCTTAATAACACTGAATCATCCCATACATAAATATTTTATATCCTGCTGTTTATTTAGAGCTTTTCTAAACACACATTTTCTGTGGATCCTGGGTGGCTCAGTCAGTTAAGCATCTGACTTCGGCTCAGGTCATGATCTCATGGTTTGTGGGTTCGAGCCCCGTGTTGGACTGTGTGCTGACAGCTAGCTCAGAGCCTGGAGCCTGTTCCAGATTCTGTGTCTTCCTCTCTCTGACCTCCCCTGCTCACTCTCTCCCTGTCTCTCAGAAATAAATAAAAACATTCAAAGGGGCGCCTGGGTGGCTTAGTCGGTTAACCGTCCAACTTTCGCTTAGGTCATGATCTCGTGGTGCGTGGGTTCGAGCCCCGCGTTGGGCTCTGTGCTGACTGCCAGCTCAGAGCCTGGAGCCTATTTCAGAGTCTTTGTCTCCCTCTCTTTCTGACCCTCCCCTGCTCACGCTGTCTCTCTCTCTCTCTCCTAGAAATAAATAAAAATATTTTTTAAAAAAAGAACACACATTTTCTAAATATATGCTAAATTATCTCTCAGTAAGTTTTATATGTTTCTACACAGAAGTCTTACCATTCTTTCTTTAGATTTACTCCTAAGCCTTTGATTTTCTATGTTGTTATTGGGTATTTTTAAAATTTCATTTTGTAACTATTTGTTGCTGGTAATAGAATTACAATTTTATTATGTTGACATCCCACAAAGCTGTTAAATTCCCTTATTGATATTAACGGGGTTTTTTTAGAATACATAATTTTCTTCATATACACTCATGTCACTTGTGTATAATGACACTCAGTTCTTTTCACTTGCCACATTTCTTATTACGTCTTTTTAAATGTTAATTTATTTTATTTATTTTGAGAGAGGGAGAGTAGGGGAGGGGCAGAGAGAGAGAGGAAGAAAGAGAATCCCAGGCAGGCTCTGTGCTGCCAGCTCAGAGCTCAACATGAGGCCCAATTCCACAAACAGTGAGATCATGACCTAGGCAGAAATTAAGAGTCAGATGCTTAACCATCTAAGCCACCCAGGTGCCCCTTCTTATCACTCCTTTATCATATCTATCACTTATCACGTTTCTTATTACTTCCTTATCAATCTTTATAATTGTTTTCTATTTTATTTGACTTATTCTAAAGTCTGGGATATCCAGTAAAATGGTAAATAGAAGTTGAAATAATACACACCCTAATTTATCTTTTTTCTGGGAGAGAAAGCTTTTAACATTTTTCAGTTCTTTAATTTATTGTGATAGTTCCTGTAATTCTTTTGTAAATGTATTTCATTAGGTATTGAAGATTCCATTTATTCATAGTTTAAGATGAATTAATTTTATTGTAAACGAATATAAATTTTATTGAAATTCAGTTTATAAATCTGTTGAAATAATCATGATTTCCTACTTTATTCTATTTGATTGATTTTCATATTATATATACTCATATCTATATGTTAGTATACCAACCTAAGTTCCTATAAAAAATTTCTTTTGTTTTCTGTTTAAGATATTTATATATATTTTCTTTGGAAAGATTGACTTGCATTTTTCTTTCCTCCAAGTCCATGTTAGGTTTTATTACTAAGGTTATGCTGACCTTATATGATGCCTTAGACATTCTCACTTTTTCTTTCTTCAACTTTCTTTGATCCTTATTTAATTTTTCCTTAACTTGTTGAGAAGTAAGCATTTATTTTCACCTTTTTTTATCAAATACATATATTAATACTACAACATTCTCTCTAAACACAACTTGATCTGTGTTGTACAGCTCTTATTACATGTTTTAATTTCAATATAAACAACTTCCTGATTTTCATTTTCTTCTGGGCAATTAAAATAATAATATAGCTGAATGCAGAAAAGATAGGATAATTTTACTTAATATTTTAACATTGTTTCTTAACCTAATTTCATTATGGTCAAAAACATAATTTCTATAATTTCTTACCTTAAAATTTGACAAGACTTGCTTTGAGAGCACACACACGACCAAGATGGATGACAATTATATATGCAATGAAAATAATATTTACTATGGTGACTTTGTGGAATATTTCTAATAAATAATTAGATCAAGAGGTAATTGTAATTTTCAACACCTCTACAGTGTTGCTAATATTTATTTCCTGCCTTTTTTATGAATCACTAAACTGCATTAAAATATTCTAACCTAATTGAGGATTTGCTCTTTTTCTTTTCTATTAGTCAATTTTTGGAAACTGTGTTTTGAGATAATATAGATTTCAGGGAAGGAAAAATTCTTTCTCTACCTTTCAGGTTCTTCCATTTGGACTAAGAATTAAATTTACACAAGACAGGTTGAAAGGAGAAAGAAAAACAAACAAAGCTTTATTACCTGATCTTGGAGGCCTGATAATGAATCTGATACCTAATGAAAGGACCAACACAGGGAGTTTTTACACATTTTAGACAAAGACAATAAATTTGTGAAGAATTGACAAGACAAAGAAAACATGTCTGCAAGTTTTAAATAGTAAGGAATTGTAAAAGGAATTTGGGCTAAGGGAGCAGATTAGACAGAAAGTGACAAGGTTGTTTCTACAGCTTTAAAGTTTCTATCTCTGGTGTTAAGATGTCATTTAACTTCTTATCACAAGGAAAGTATCTCCCAAAAAAGGAGATTTAATTCCTGCTTCAGGAGGACAGAGGAGAATGGGAGTGTCCTTTCTGCAGCAAATTGTTTTATTCTTAACTTATTAATCCGTTTTGTAAATTCAAATATAAATAGCATGCAGTGTTATATTAGTTTCAGGTGTACAATATAGTGATTCTACAATTCTATACCTTTGTCAGTACTCATCACAATAAGTGTACTCCTGGGGCACCTGGGTGGCTCAATGGTTAAGTGTCCAACTTCAGCTCTGGTCAAGATCTCATGGTCTGTGGGTTCAAGATCTGTTTCCAGCTCTGTGCTGACAGCTTGGAGCCTGGAGCCTGCATCAGATTCTGTGTCTCCCTCTCTCTCTGTTCCTAGCTCCCCATGCTTGCTCTCTCTCTCTCAAAAATACATAAAACTTAAAATATTTAAAAAAAAATAAGTACTCTTAATCCCTTTACCTGTTTCATCCATCCCCTCCCCACCTCACCACGTCTCTCCTGGCAACCATCAGTTTGTTCTCTCTATAGTTAAGAGTCTGGTTTTTTGCTTGTCTCTTTTTTCTTTGTTTCTTTGTCTTGTTTCTTAAATTTTACATATGAGTGAAATCATGGTATTTGTCCTTCTCTTATTGACTTATTTCACTTAGCATAATACTCTCTAGCTCCATCCATGTTGTTGTAAATGACAAGATTTCATTCTTTTTTTTAATGGCTGAGTAACATTCTGTTGTATACATGTATATGTCTATGTGTGAGTGTATAAATATATAAACTATATAATGCTACAATAAACACAGGAGGGGTGCATATGTCTTTTTGAAGTAGTGTTCCAATATTCTTTGGTAAATACCCTGTAGTGAAATTACCAGATTATAGGGTAGTTCTATTTTTAATTTTTTGAGGAAACTCCATACTGTCTTTCACAGTGGCTGCACCAATTTGCACTCCCGCCAATAGTGCACAAGCGCTCTATTTTCTCCACACAAACACTTGTTTCTTGTATTTTTCATTTTAGCCATTCTCAAGGGTGTGAGGTGATATCTCATTGTGGTTTTGACTTGCATTTCACTGATGATGAGTGATAGTGAGTGTCTTCATGTTTCTGTTGGCCATCTGTGTGTCTTTTTTAGAAAAATGTCTATTCAGGTTCTCTGCATATTTTTAATCAGATTATTTGTATTTGGGGTGTTGACTTGTATCAGTTCTTATATATTTTGGATACTATCCCCTTATTGGGTATATTATTTGCAAATATCTTCTCCCATTCTGTGGGTTGTCTTTTTGTTTTGTTGATTGTTTTATTGTTGTACAGAAGCTTTTTATTTTGATGTAATCCCAATAGTTTAATTTTGCTTTTGTCTCCCTTGACTCAGGAGATATATCTAGAAGAATGTTTCTATGGCTGATGCCAAAGAGATTACTGCTTGTGTTTTCTTTTAGGCATTTTATGGTTTTATATCTCAGATTCAGGTTTTTAATTCATTTCGAGTTTATTTTTGGGTATGGTGTAAAAAGTGGTCCATTTTTATTCTTTTACATGTTGCTGTTCAGTTTTTCCAACACCATTTGTTGAAGAGACTGTCTTTTCCCCCATTGTATTTTCTTGCTTCCTTTGTCATAGATTAATTGACCAGGAAAGCATAGGTTTATTTCTACTCTCTCCATTCCGTTCCATTTAGCTATGTGTCTAGGTGGAGAATGTCTGCACTGGTTCCTGCAGGCGACTGTGTGTTTATGCTGGAGGGCAGGGGAGAGAAATGGTGCCTACCACCTCTTTTGTTCTCAGAGAAGTCTCCCAAATATTCCTGCCCCTCTAGTACACATTCTGAGATTAGTCCATAAATCTACTTTCTGTGTTCCCCAGGCACTTTTCAAACTGCTGCTTCTATACTGAATTTCTGCTGGCTCTTTAAGGGTGAGGACTCAGTTTCCTATTATTCACCAGCTCTTCCAGTGCTGAGCCCACTGAGTTTTAAAGTTCTAGGTGCTTAGCCCTACTGATTGTAAAACTCATGAAGTTAAGATCCGCTGGTTTTCAAAGGCAAATGTTATGGAGACTCATCTTCCCACTGAAGATCACCCATGTCTTGAGTACCTGAAGTGGGGTTTGCTCCCCTCCCTTCTCTGTGCTTGTGGCATCCCTCCCATTTGGTTCCTGATGGCGTCTGTGCCTCTTCTACCCCTTTAATATGGCCTCCTCTCTACAGTTAACTGTGGCACTCTACGATAGCCTTTCCCCATGACCGTGGCTGATGTGAGGACTGGAACTGTTACCTGGTACAAAGTAGATGGGATCTTGTAATGTCCTGTAGGCCAACCATGGAGATGAAAGAGGTGATGACACAGACTCTGTGGATGAGGCTGGAGGCAAAGAGAGTCAACAGGAGACAGAGAAGAATTTCAAGGACGATCTTTGCTTGGAATCCTTTGCCAAAGACAAGATTCTCCAGATTACTGAAGGCAGTGAGAAAGAATAAGAGACTGGAGCCCAGTAGGGCCCTCTGGATGGTGAGACCCTTGGTGGAGGCCAGCTGGTGGCTATACATCCATTTAATATATATATATATATATGAGCAGGGGCAGGAAGGAGGAAGGAGGAGAGTGCCAGCGAGGTACCCGGACCCATGGCCATCATATCCTGCCCTTGGGCCCATTGGCGCCTCAGGCCAAGAAAGAGGGAAGCCAAAGCAGATGGGTTAAGTGTGAAAAGTCTGTTCTGCCGATCTTCTTGTCGTGTCCTGGACTGGTGGCTGTTCTCTCAGTGGGCCCATAGAGGAGGTGGGCTCAGGATCCTCCTGTTCCACCCCCTTCTTGCACTAGCTGTTTCCTAGTAACTTAAAATAACCACTATGTCAGGGCACCCGGGAGACTCAGTCGGTTGAACGAACAACTCTTGATTTCAGCTCAGGTCATGATCTCACAGTTCAGTAGCTTGAACCCTGAGTCAGTTTCTGTACTGACAGTGTGGAACCTGCTTGGGATTCTCTCTGCCTCTCTGTCTCTCTCCCTCTCTCTTTCTCTCTCAAAACAAGTAAACTTTTTTTAAAAAAGTAAAATTAATGACTGTGCTAAAGTGGCATGCTTGGGAGAGCCTGCCCTTGGCCCCTACAATATTGTACATATATACATATATTATATACATCAACACAGACATGTAATATATATTTATATATTCACGTACACACACACACACACATTTTTTCCTCCCTGGTGGAAAGTCACTTTTACTATTCTGAATATTTTCATTTATCTCTACTATTTCTTGCCTTAAAGGGCTTTGAAGCAGGTGGGAGCTGTATTGCAAGCATCTTTCTTCTGTTATCACATAACCCAGTATCCTTCTATACCATTAGACATGTCAGTGGTGGAGAAAGCTTCATCTTTCTTTACTTAGTAATGGTTTGTGTATCTTTTCCTAGCCTTCTACTTTTACAGTTTCCATGTCCTAATATTTACATGTCCTAGAGTATTATATTGTTGTCGTTTTTCAATCCTTTCTAACAGTCTTTATCTTTTACTACGCTGTCCTACTTACATTTAATGTAGTTACTAGTGTTTTCTGCTTTAAATGTACTATTTTGTATCATTTTCATGATTTCATTGTGTTTAAAGCATCTCTTCTTGGCTAACCATGATTTGCTGTAAATTAATAACTTAATCACTTCTCAGAAAATTCATAGTTTTCAAAACCTTTTACCATATTGTCTTCAAGAGATTTTGGGTATAGTTAAATCCTCTATATACTTAAAATCCACAGATGTTCCTATTGTTTCTGAAGTCATTATTATTAGATCAGTCAATGCTACACACTTTCCGTTGTGCTGCATCTCTGTTTCCTTAGGGATTAGTTTTCATTCTTTTAAATAATACTCTTCATGCTTCATGTAATATGGGTCTATTTGTGTCAGATTTTCTCAGTTTTGGATTGTCTATAGTTTTGTTATTTAATATCACTATTAATTTTTAAGTATACGTAGGATAGACATAGAATTCCCAGTTGACATTTTCTTTTTCAGCACACTGAATATATAACCAAAGGCTTTTAGCTATTGCTGTTTCTTGTGAGAAATCAGCTCTTAGTATTTTTGTTGTTTTTATAAAATAAAATAATTTTTTTGCTTTACACTCAAGTAATTTGTTGTCTTTGATATTTATCAATTTAGTTTGCTATGTACAAGTATACTTTTTAAAAGATTTATCTTTGTTCTTCACATTGCTGTTGTAATGCGTTTGATAGTTTTCATTAGTTTTTGAACAGAGAACCATTTTCTAAAATACTGTGCCAGTTGCATCTGATTTATTTTCTCCTTTTGGGACTATAATTCTGTGTATCAGGGCTCAGCAAGCTTTTTCTTCTGCAGAAGACCAAGGAACAGGTAATTTAAGCTGTGCAGGCCTAGTACAGTTTCTACCACATGGTCTCTTCTAACACATTAAAAATGTTAAAAAGCATCCTTACCTCAAGGACTATATAAACACAGTGCATGTGCTATATTTATTTCTAGGTTTTTTTCTTGTTTCTGAACAAATTTTGTGGTTTTGATGATTTTTATTATTGTGTGAATGCTATACATTGTTTATAAAAATGTAGAGATTATAAAAGCTCTCAACCAAGTCAATACAAAGGAAATATACCTCAGCATAATAAAGGCCATCTAAGGCAAGCCCACAGCTGACATCATCCTGAACCGTGAAAAGCTGAGAGCTTTTCCTCTAAGATCAGGAACAAGAAAGGATGCCCAAGTTTGCCACCTTCACCCAGCATAGTACTGGAAGTCTGAGCCACAGCAATTTGGAAGAAAAAACAAACAACCAAAAACTCAGAAAGGAAGGAAGGGAGAGAGGGAGAGAGGGAGGGGGGAGGGAGAGAGGAAAGGAGGAGGGAGGAAGGGAGGGAGGGAGGAAGGAAGGAAGACCATCCAGATTGGAAAGGAAGAAGTAAAACTATCACTATTTGCAGGTGTCATGGTATCGTATACCTAGAAACCCTAAAGACTCCACCAAAATACTGTTAGAACCAATAAATGGATTCAGTTAAGTTGTAGTACCAAAATCAATACAGAAGTCTGTTATATTTCTATACACCAATAACTATTAGAAAGAGAAATAAAGAAAACTATCCCATTTGCGATTGTATCAAAAAGAATAAGACACCTAGGGGCAAGCTTAACCAAAGAAGTGAAAGACCTATAGTCTGAAATGACAATATATTGATGGAAATCAAAGATGATACAAGTAAGTAGAAAGATATTCTGTGTGGTTGGATTGGAAGAATTAATGTTAAAATTTCTATATTACCCAAAGCAATCTACTGATTCAGTATAATACACATCAAAATTCCAGTAATAATTTTCGCAGAATTAGAACAAACATTCCAAAAATTTGTATTAAATCACAAAAGACCCTGAATAGCCAAAGTGATCATTGGCTTTTGATGGTCCAATATTCATAGCTCTCTTCTTCCTGCATTTATGACATCGTCACTTCTCCAAAGAAATCACTTGCTGTGATGGGTTCCTGGATGTAGTAGCTGTCCATGCCTTACCCAGGTATTCCCAGAAGAAAATAATTGGAATAAGAGAAGCTAATAATAATCCAAGGCTGCAAAGAATTCTGAATTCTGTGGAATATTGTCCACTTTGCAATTGATCTCCTTCATGTATATAACTCGTGAAGCTATGCTTTGGCAAAATTGCTCATTCAAGGAAATTATCAGTAGAAAAGTAAATTTGAAAAATTTGTAATTGCAACAAAGTTTCCTTTGATCAAGCTAGCTCTTCATTCTGCTGAAACCCTGATGAATTTTGTTCGTGCTCTCACGGAGTTCAGTAAAATCATACACAAAAATAAAAGCATTGATTAAATTGATGTTAATATGAACAGCAAGACAGTGCAATTCTGGAGAACCTTCCATGTTCTTCTGGAATCCTGTTAATGAAGTAGAATTCCAGCTGGTATCATTTTTATTCAACTGTGACTAATTATCTTCCTCAATCATATTAAAATATTAAATACAGATTCATTACAGTCATACTAAAGTTCTAGCCTTGGCATTAAAATCCAAATATTGAATCCCACAAATGCCTAAGAGTCATGACCCTCATTTTCCATGAATGAGCAAAACAGCTCATGCTACATGAAAATGTTGTCTGAATTCTCCTAGACAGTTTCAGGCACAATACTTGTATTGGGTGTGTGTAATTCTTGTGAAAGTCCAGAGAAAAAACAGTTTTTCCTAAAATATACACACGGTGAGATCTTGATTTTTAAATTCTGATGCTGATTCATTTTAAAGGTCCAGTGATCCCTTTGAAAAGCAGTGTTTTATGCATCCATCATCTAAGGTTAAGTATGAAGCGAATTAGAAATGGCTATGCATATGTGTGTGTGTGCGTGTGTGTGTGTGTGTGTGTGTATGCGTGTGTGTGTGTGTGTTTGGGGTGGGGGACTTGGGGTGGAGGTTTTCTGAAGGAGAGGAACATGGCATGTCCACTTTATTTTAGGTCCGTAATGCCATTTCATCACTGCATAACTGGTAATCCCAAAGCCAATAACGAGTTGTCTTTAACAAAAGCACACACCCCAGCTGACTGTTGACTGAAGGCCAACTGTTTTCTTTGGCTGTAAGTAAAATAAGCACAGAAATACATTGGTCTTTGAAGATAGATTGATACATTTGCGGAACACTAATTCTTTGGATGTTATTTCTTTTCTAACTAATTTTGCCCTGAGGCATGACTGACGTGCAGCATGATGGTAGCTTCAGGTAGTCTACATCACCATTCGACAGGTTGCGAAATGTTTGCCACAGCGAGTCTACTGAACACCTGTCATTACGCAGTTACAAAAGTTTGTTTTTCTTATAATGGAAATTTTAAGATTTGCTCTCATAGCGGTTTTCAAATATGCAATACAATATTATAGCTACACTTGCCATGCTGGACATGACATTCCCTAGATGTACTTATTTTATATCTGGAGGTTTGTTCCTTTGATGCCTTTCACCATTTTACCCGACCCCCATGCCCACTTCCGGCAACTGTCAATGTGTTCTCTTTATCAGTAAACTTGGTGTTTTGTTTGTTTGTATGTTTCACTTAAAAAAAAATTTTTTAGGTCTCACATATAAGTAAGGTATAAGGTTTTTGTCTATCTCTCTCTACTTATTTCACTTAGCATAATACACTCTAAGCCCATCCATGTTGTTGCAAATGGCAAGATTTTATTATTTATTTCTTAAGTTTATTTACTTTGAGAGAGAGAGAGAGAGAGAGAGCACATGTGAGCAGGGAAGGGGCAGAGAGAGAGAGGGAGAGAAGAATCTGAAGCAGGCTCCATGCTGTCAGCCCAGATCCTGACACAGAGCTTGAACTCATGAACTGTGGGATCATGGTCTGAGCTGAAACCAAGAGTCAGATGCTTAACCAACTGAGCCACCCAATTGCCCCAAGATTTCATTCTTTTTATGGCTGAGTAATATTCCATCGTGTGTGTGTGTGTATGTATGTATGTGTGTGTGTATATATTTCTTTATCCATTCATCTGTTGATGGACACAGGTTGTTTCCATAGCTTGGCTATTGTAAATAATGCTGCAATAACATGGAGGTGCAGATATCTTTTTGTTTTCTTCACATAAATACCTAGAAGTATAATTGGGTCACATGGTAGTTCTATTTTTTAGTTTTTTGAGGAACCTCCATATTGTTTTCCGTAATGACTGCACCAACATACATCCCCACCAACAGTGTACTAGCATTTCTATTTATACGTCCTTGCCAACACTCTGTTATTTTTAGTCTTTTTGATAGTAGCCATTCTGACAGGTATGAGGTGATAATTCATTGCAGTCTTGAGTTGTGTTTCCCTGATGATTATGATGTGGAGCATCTTTTCATGTGCCTAATGGCCATCTCTATGTCTTCTTTCTTTGGAAAAAAAAATCTATTGAGGTCCTCTGCCCATTTTTAATGAGATTTTTTTATATTGAGTTTTATAAATTCTTTATATATTTTGGATATTAACCCTTTATTGGATATATGATTTACAAATATTTTCTCCCATTTAGTAGGTTTCTTTTGCTGTTCAGGAGCTTTTTTATTTGAAATAGTCCCACTTATTTTTGCCTTTGCTGCCTTTGGTTGGGTGTTATCTCTGAAAATGAAAATTGCAATAGTTGAATAGAATGGTGTTTCAAAATTACCTTAATAATTTGTCTTATTGTATAAATTAAATGACAGTAGATTAATTGATAATACAATAATTTTGATAAATATAACCAATATATATCACTTGGTAAATACTGAAATTAATTTTCTTGCTACTGGAAACAACAGAGAAGAGATATACTATCTTCTGAAACTTAAAATAACTTTAGAAATGGAATAGTCCATTTTTTGTGGGTAGTTGTGATCATTTACTCTCCTTCTTTTTGGTTGAGCAAGATGGTATCCAAACCAACCAGTGCTGTGAGCACAGTGTGTGTTGAGGCCCATATTCAGTGTTACCAAGCACTGCAGGTACTGAGAAGGTGGAACTGGATGAAAGTTATTACGGGTGCGTTGTATAAACAAACCTGAGCATGAAGTATGTCCGCCACCTTTCCCCCTCTCCGCACCAAACATTTTGTGGCTTTTGTGTGTGTGAAATAAGGTGAAAGATGAGGATAGAAAACTAATTTTTCCAAGTTGACAATAGCTTTTATACCCACTTACATAAAGAAAACCTGCTCCTTTAAGAAAGAAAGCCTATATATAAGCTTGTAAGGAAGAAAGAAAAAGTCATATAAATTCCTGTGGCAATGACAGCAGCTATTGTTTTGAGGTCCACCCTCTCCCTCATTTCATTATGTGCACAGCGAGCATGTGTATAAATTTATGTAAGTGGGTTCATATCCCATATTTGAGAGTAATTTCACCTTCAAAATGTAACTGCTTTATTCTTTTTCACCCACTTTGGCCCCGCTCCCTTCTCTGTCTGCCTGACCATGACATCCAGCATCTCCAACAAGCTGGTGGCTTGATGGTATGATCCCATCATATGTAACACACATGGACATGCACAGTTTCTTTTTACATTCTGTGCTATTTGTTTAGCCAAAAATGTGGTTATATAATATTTAATTATTTTCTTCTTGCTTTTCTCACTTAACATTGTGCAAAACTCTCAAGACAAGTTTTAGAAATTTGGCTTATATTTGTAGTATGTATTGAACTATTACCTAGATATCACAAGTCTTCACATATTTTTCTTACATTTGTCCCATTTCCCTCTCTGGGCTACATTTTCTCACTTATATTCAGGTTCATTCATTTGCATCTTGAAATTTTATGTTTTCAGTCTCTATTAAAAAGAAAAATTTTCATTTATAAAAGTATTCTTTTCTTTTCCTTTTTAAAAATTTTTTTGTAAATGTTTTATTTTTGAGAGGCAGAGAGAGAGAATGAATGGGGGAGGAGCAGAGAGAGAAGAATCTGAAGCAAGGTCCAGACTCATAGCTGTCAGCACAGAGCCCAATGCGGGACTTGAACTTATGAACCAAAAGGTCATGATCTGAGCCGAAGTTGGACACTTAACCAACTGAGCCACCCAGGCACCTCATTCTCATTCTTTTTCAAAATACGTTTTTTCATGATGTCCTTTCCTTTGGATAATTTTTAAAGATTCCCTTTTTAGTTGTTTAAATATGTTTATTTTATAGTTTCATGTGTGATGCTTTCTGTGAAGATCTTTGCTGAAGCAATTCCACCTGTTGTATGTTCTTTTTCTCTCTTATTGGCTTGTTTCTTTGTGTGTTTAAAGATTTTTAATTATATGTTAATTTAAGCATGAATTATTTTTCCACCTGGTGAGATTATCACAAGGAATATTGCTAAAGTTTCCCCACAGAAATTCTGAATTTGTTTCTTATATGACGCTCAATGGCCATTACTTTCCTGCACTGACTTAAAAAAAAACATCAATGTCAATATTTAAAAAACACTGTCTTGGTTTAGGACATCTCTGTCCCACCCAGGTAGGTAAGTGTGTACCTGAGGTCAATGGGAGAAGAAATGCCCATTTTTCTCAGGGTAATGTTTCACTCCTCTTCAGATCCACAGTACAAGTGTCCATCCTAGTTTGGACACATCTAAATCACTGAAGTGAGACCTCAAGTTCAAGTAGTCAGTTTGGGAGAAGATCCTGGAAAATCAGTAGGGTGGGGGGCAAGAGAGGCAAGAATGAGAGGAAGGTCAGTGAGGTCTGTGTCACCAGTGTCACCAAGGGTTTCCTTCACCTCTGTGAGCAAATGGAGCTCAGCCCTGTGGGGGATCTTAGGAAGATGTGTGGGACCCTCAGGCAGATGAATGAGAGAGAAGGCAGGTGCATTTGTCTGTCAACTCCCCATTTACCATGGGTTGGGTCTTCTCTGGGGACTTCCCAGCACCCCCAGGATGTATAGCTGACGGCCTGCATGGTGGCTGCTGGGGAAACAGTTGTTAGAAGCCTCCTGTGTACAGACCTGTGTCAAAGAGATACGAATGGTTCCTCAGGAATATCTGACAAACCACCCTTGTCTTCCATCCGGGTGGGAGGGTAGAGTGATCTTGTCTTCTTTTCATTGGACTTACAGTAATTATTGGAGGGCCTGTGTGGTTTTAAACCCTGACCTAATCCTTCAGTCAATACAAGGTTCAAGTCCCCTTCGGGGCTGCTGTAATATCTGCTCAGCTGCTTATTCAGCTTTCACTTTGCATTGGCACTTGGAGATTTACTTCTTTCTTCTTCGTGAGGACACAGGTTTATATATATTCCCACATATATATGGGGAAGCAATTGCGCTTTATCTAATATATGCAGGTGTTCATAGGGGGAGTGTTTGGTATCAGTCTAGTTCAACATTGTTCTAAAACTGCAAGTCCCTCATCCTTTTGAATAGCTGCTTGAGATCTTACAGTAGAAAATGTATTTAACCATTTACCTAGTAATAGGCTTTTACTTTTCTTTCCATCCCACCTACATACCTACAAATATAGTGCCAAATAACATGTCTCTGCATATAACTTTTAGAGTAATGTTTTTCTCTTTGAGATAACATCACTGGAATAGTATTGCTTTGTTAAAAATATTTACACTTAAAGTTTTGATTGAATATTACTTTACTGAATTTTAAAAAGGCTTTAATAATTGTATTTACCCTAATAATAGATGCTGAAGGTATTATTACCTCACCACATGGACATGAGTAAATATGTATTGTAGAAGTGTCTTTGTGTGTGCGTATCTGAACAGTAACATAAAGATTTTAGTTCCTCTGGTCTTTGATGAAGGAAGTAATTTATTTCATCCTTCTTTTGTACATAAAAGAATTATAAAATTAATAAAATGAAAAGGAAAGCACATGAATAGTATAATAATTCTGAAAACTGTGTCTGGCAAACCAGGAAAGTTGAGATTAAATGCACCATCATTTAGACTCAGAGAAGAGGAGATAAATCCTTGCAAATAAAACTAACTCCATGCGCACGGTCATTTAGGTGCTGGGTACGAATCCTCAGGGAACCATAACCTAGGTCACAGCTGCCTGGAGACATCAGTATGGAAATTAGGAAGGGCTCATGAAATCAGATGAAAAAACTGCTTCCTCAGAATGTGATAACACTGCGTCTTGAAATGCGTAGTGTCAAAGTCATCTTGGAGATGCTCGAATTCACACATTTCAGGCACTGTTGACTGTTCAGGCTCCTTTCAAAATCAGCCTGGTTTATCCTTGTTAAAATGAGCTTCTATTTCTGACATCTACCAAGTGACAAATGTCTCCAAAGCTGTGTTACATGGCTGCTGCTTACAAACTTTCTACAAGAACCGAGAATTAGTTGCTTTAGACAAAAATGACCAACCCTGGTGACTATCTGATTTCATTACATTAAGATACTTTTCCTTTCGTTTTTTCTAAAGAGTAAAATTGAGGTCATATTCTGTTTGCATAAACTACAAAAACACTGAAATATTATTAATCGGATATTATCAATTGAGAATTTTTATTTCAAGCAGAGACTGCATTGAGTTTTTTTGACTTGATAGTATTTATGGAGAAAAATTGGTTGAATATATAATTAATGTAAAGGTTTATAGAGGGGATATTTATGACTAGAGGAACAAATAATTTTCATGCACTCCAAAACCACATTGTATACAAATCATTGATATATTAATTAAAAACTCCTTTTAAATATTTTAAACATATACCGAAAGCATTAATAAAATAGTAGTGTTTTTTCTACTTTCTATAGATGCTTTAAAGTTGAAAAACGATCTTTAAAAAATGCAAATATTTGCTATGTAGAAAGGAATTTCCATCAAGAATTCTAATTAAGAAAATTTTAAGTATGTGAGTTTGAGAAGTGAATTCTGGCTTGCATGAGAACGCTGCATGTATACCCAAACAGGATGTTTGTAAAATCTGAATTTCTTGTGAGTGGGAATGCTTATCATGTTTTCTAGTAGAGTTTAATTTCTCTGATTTTTGCCTTTAGAGGAGGGGAAGAGTCCCACTGATTTGTATAAACTGATAGCAATTGCCCTCTACAGACTTTCCTTACCCCCCATTCAAGATCCAAGTAAAAATTCAACCTTCCATGTAGAAATTTCCAGAGATTAATACAGCAGCACATAAACTCTTTGTCCATGATATTTTTTTAAGCAATTATTTCATATAATACTCAAACATGTTTCATGTACTGTCCTCACTTATAGTTCTGCACATACAGTCTTGGGAAGAAGAGATTATCTCTTCATGGTTTAGGGTCCTCACTCCATCCAGTGGATCAGCACAGGACTTTCACATACTCTGAAGTGATACTTGTTGACTGCTGTTTTACCCGCGGTAATGTCAGGGAGTGACTGTGCCACAGCCATGTTGTAACAGCAGCATTAATGGGTGCTGAGTGCTTGCTGTATACCAAGGTGTGCTAACTACTTTACACATCTCCTCTCTGGTAATCTGCACAGCAATACTATTGGGGGGAAATGATTGTTGCAATCTTCTCTCAATTTTACAGCTGAAAAACATGGGTTAAAGTGTTGATGCCAGAATTTCAACATAGGTTTCTGAATCCTCACCCATATTATTATTATTATTTCATTTGAGAGAGTGTAAGCAGGGGAGAGGGGCAGAGGCAATGAGGGAATATTAAGTAGGTGCCACACCCAGCATGGAGCCTGATGTGGGGCTCGATCCCAGGATCCTGAGATCCCAGCCTGAGCTGAAATTTAGTCAGACGCTCAACCGATGGAGCCACCAAGGTGCTCCTCCTCACCCAGATTCTTAACCACTATTTAATGATAAAACTTCTCTTCTTCATCATCTTTAAGCCCTTCTTGAAACTCCAGAGTTGGGGAGCCTGGGTTGATCAGTCGGTTGAGCGTCCGACTTCGGCTCAGGTCATGATCTCATGGTTTGTGGGTTCGAGCCCTGCGTCCGGCTATGTGCTGACAGCTAGCTCAGAACCTGGCCTGTTTCAGATTCTGTGTCTCTTTCTCTCTCTGACTCTCCCCTGCTCACGCTGTCTCTCTGTCCCAAAAGTAAATAAAACATTTAAAAAAATTTTTTAATAAACTCCAGGGTTAAGGGGATGTAAAAAACAATTAAGTCACACTTCAATATATGTTAAGAAAGAATAGCATTGGCTAAACAATCTGACCTGATTTAAATATCAAAGCCAAAGACAGATTATGTATAATCAATCCTTTATTATCTATTCCTACCATGTGTAACTGGGTATTGGTATACACAGTATGTCAGATGAAATTAATGCTATGGAGAAAAATAAAGAAAGGAAGATAGAAAGGGTTGGGATGTGGTGCATCTTAAATAGGATCATCTAGGAAGAACCTTGGATTTAAGCAAAGATCTAAAACAGAGAGGGCAGTGAGGCTTAGTTGAGGGAACACAGAGCCCAAGAGAGTGTGGGGAGGACAGTCTCCACTCAGAAGAGCTATGCACTCATTACTACTAACTGTGTAGCATATTTCCATCTTCACATCTGTTCTCTCACTTCTGAGAGAGGCAGATAGAAAGGAATACCATAGTGAACCCATTTATTAATCAAAATTTCAAGTGATTGCCCAAAAGCTATAGCCAATAAGATAGAACTGAATTCCAGGCCTGGACATTTGCTCTGAGCTCAAGGTAAGAATGAGTTTGACTGCGTAGTTTGAATTTTGTCCCTTGAACATAAACAGTAATAGTTGATGATGCGTCTAAAGCACACAACAGAGACAAAGTTTCATTTTTAGTTTTGAATTGACAAATAGTATTTCTCATCCTAGTATTTTTGGCTGGTATTTCTAAATTTTTGTTTGTTTGTTTGTTATTTTGAGAGAGACAGACACAGTGCAAGGGAGGGAGAGGTAGAGATAGAGAGAGAGAAAGAGAATCCCAAGCAGGCTCCACACTGCGAGCGCTGACCCCAGTGCAGGCCTCAATCCCGCGAATCATGAGATCATGACCTGAGCCAAAACCAAGTCAGATGCTCAGCTGACTGAGCCACCCAGGTGCCTCTACGTTTTTTTAATGATAGCTCTTAAGAGAAATTGTAGCACATGCATATTCATATGTGAGGAATTAAAGTCTTCAGTATATCAGTTTTTCATTTTCTTTTAACTTCTTTTTTTTAATATTACAGCCTTTTAAAATGTTTTAATTCTTCTCAACCTTAAGAACTGTAATTATTTATGGCCCATAAATCCAAATCTGTCCCTGTGTATTGATTCATGTAAATATGTCCTGGAGGTTGATCCCAAACTGCCCTTCACATTTACAGAATTAACAAATATCTTCAAGCAGCAGGAACATTTGCAGACATTCTATAAAACAGGTTTAATAATAAGACCAACTTAAACTTGCTTGATAATCTACTTGTACAGATGAGTCTTACAACTTATTCCCTGGAGAAGTTCATTTATTTATTTATTTACTTATTTATTTATTGATAATTTTTTTCTGATGTTTGTTTATGTTTGAGAGAGAGAGAGAGAGAGGGAGAATGAGTAGAGAAGGGGCAGAGAGAGAGGGAGACACAGAATCTGAAGCAGGCTCAAGCTCCAAGGTGTCACCACAGAGTCCGACATGGGGCTGGAACTCATGGACCGCAAGATCATGACCTGAGCCAGATGCTCAACCTACTGAGCCACCCAAGCACCCCATGGAGAGACTCACTTTAGATTGCCAGTGTTAACCTAGCATGGGGATCACTTCCATATGTCTTTTCTAGAGGAATCCCCCACTTGATGCAGGCAATTGTGTCAAACTTCAGTGTAAAGTTACAGGAACTCAGAGATACGTGCACACACATGCCTGGTCTCTAAAAACAAATCCCCAGAATGAAGTACACACCACTACAATCACAATGTATATATGGCTTTCCTATTTTAGAAAAATTTCAAGCTTAAATTTCTAAAGCATTATGGTATCATTGTGTCTACAAGCTAGTTTTTACTACCTATTTTAAAAATTGCATTAAAAAATAAAATGTATGTGTTCACAAGTCTCTGGCATAATAATGGATTTTTTTCTTAGAATGTGCACTGTAAGCATTTTGCTCAACTTGAATTTTGAATAATACTTTATATATAAATACTATCTTATATATAAAATGTTTTGTATGAACTAATTTTATATGATCATAAAATATTGAGCAATACAATTGTAAGTTATATACATATATAAATATATATCCATGCTATCATTTTGGCCAGTTACATGGTTTGCTGTTCTCTATGTTGTGATATGTCCATCAGTCCTATAATTATTTTATATGTTTAGCCTTTACATATGATCTCAATAGCATGCATTTATATAGTCATCGATAGTATACTCTCTTATATTTGTTATATTATTCTCAAGTTTCTTTGATTTTCTGATCAAATAATCATTTTTGATCCTTTGTGTTAAACACATATTACTTGAATGTAAACTTTGTTTACATTATGTCAGTGAGGTTTTCAGGAACCTGAAATAATGTGAAATTCTTCTCAAATCCCCATTATTGAACTCCTTATTATCTATCTAGTATGTCTATCTTTTGTGCTCTTGGAATGTTGAAGTAGCATGTGTCATAATGAACAATACAGGAAACATTCCAATTTAGGACTCTCCCCACTATTATATTCTTCAGATACAATATAGACACTTCAGAACAGTACTTTAAAAGTTCTAGTGAGGATGTTATGTTTTTCAGTGAGACTGTGCTCTAAAAATAGTACACAACAAAAAATTAACACATTTAGAGTCACAGCATATGTATTGTTAAGTTACAAAAAATCCAGAGAAAGATAAATATTATAATCCCATGTTCACACATTGAGGGGAAAAATAGACTTGAGGGGCATAGGAAAGTCCAAGCAAATTTTATCTTTCAGTGTAAACCAATGTTTGTATTTATTAATCAATATTTATTGAGTACTTACTATGTGTCAGGTATTGTCCTACATACTGAAGATAGAGCAGAGGCCAAATGAAGAATTGCGTTTGCTTTATAAATGAAACTGACAGTATAAAATATTCACTAGTTGTGGGTAAGTGGATGATGAAATCTCAGTTATCATTAAGCTCAGGCACTTAATGGAGAAGCGTGTGAGAGTGTGCTTAGTGCGGCATGCCCTAAGTCCTGGAGGCCGTCTGTGTATCTGGGGCGTGAAAAGAAATTTAGTGCAGCTAGCATATCAGGCTGATATTCAGTGTATGAGCCAGTGCAAGAAATGATAGACCCAAAGAGTGAATTTATTTCTTTTTCTAGGAACAATCAGAAGCTATGAAAGAATTGAATAGAAAAAAAAAACTACCTCTGACAATTCCTTTGAGAAAAGGTGAGATCCAGATCAGAGAAAATGTGAGGAGACCTAGTGTGAGAATATTACAGTTGGCAAGAAGGAGTGGGGATGGTTTCTGGTTAATGGAAATAAAAAGTCTGCAGAATCCACAAGCATTTAGGGGTTAGCGTAGACAAAATGCACTGATAATTTTGATGTGCATAGACAAGTGAACAGGAGGATTCAGGAGCAATTTCTGGGTTTCTGGTTGACAAAGGTGCATGGGGTTCTGCTAACAGAAAACCTTAAAAACAACATTTAGAATAGCAAGTGTTCAGGTGGAAGATAATCTCAAACTTGTCCAGGCTCTCTGGACTGGTGTGTGGCTCTCTACATACATATGGAGCTCAGAAGTGACCATGAACAGGTGACTTCAGGACCAAGAACAGAAGGTTCTGCGGACCCACACAGGTCAGATACAGTTCAGGAAGGGGACATGGACAAAGAGAGGTACAAGTGGTAGAACCAGTTAGGGAAATCTCATAAGCTGTGCAGTTTTAGTTTTAAAAAGAAAACACACTTTAATATGGAATGATATAAAAGACATTCATGAGATCAGAAAAATAGTATCAAGATGACACTAGGGGCATTTTGCTAATTAAGCATAAAGAATTAGAATAAAGAAATGCAATGGCACCACTGTATTTTTCTTATTGTTTCTAATCAGTTCTAGAATATCATGTTCCATGTCAAATGGCTCCTTTTTAAGATAATTATTTGAAATTAGAGCAAGCCAGAAGATGGAAGAAAATCTGAAAATCTATACAGATGAAACATGTAGGAACAGTTAAGCTGCCAGAAAGATGAATTATAAAAAATATATATATAGGTGATGTTTTCAAATGTTAGGAGAGCTGTGCTACAGAAGAAAAAATAGATTTATTTCATGCAACCACAGGGAATTTAACCAGCACCCAGAAATTGTTATCATGGGGGTGTGGCTTCTGACTCATATAAAGGAAGAACATTTTCTACATTTAACATACATTGTTGTATGTTTGCAGGTAATTTAAATATTAAGTTAGGTTTAATAATGTGATTTCCAAACAAAATGAACTTGAAGCAAGGAATTTTTCTCCTGAATAACAGTAAGGCATTGGGCTAAAAGAACAGTCCAGCTTCTTGACTAAAAGTTAACACACTAATGCATTTTTGAAATATGACCCAGTAGGAATGTCGTTAGAAGTTGCCACACAAAATTTCAATAACACGTCACACTGCAATTTTGGCTGTTACCATTCGTTGTCAGGATATGGTGTTGTTGCAAAATGGCAAAATCAAATGCCCATATAATTTTGGTTGTGCAGAGCTATTATATTTTTTTAGCAAAGACTGGCAAACAAAGCATCATTCAGAACATGTGCCTTTTCCTGAGAAAGGATCCGCAACTGGGCAGGTGGCAGTTTCTCACTCAGAACCAAGGCTGAGTTCCCACACTCAGTGGCTGGAGTGGAGGCATCTTAATTTGAAGGTCTGGAAGCCCCTCTCCTGGCTGGTCCTGTGACCTGTCTTTAGTCAGTCCCTTCAGGAAGCTCATCCTGGAATCTATTACCTCCACTCCCTGAGGATTCTGTAACCCATTCAGATTCCAAGTCTGCCCCTGCTTGTGCTAAACAGGATGCACTCTGCACCCAATAGACCCTCCATATCACAGTCAGTGGCTTCCAGAAGCAAGGTGTGAGTCAGCTCTTCTTTAAACACAGAGTCCCTTTGGTCCTTGAACCTTAGCTTATCAGATTTCTGACCTAGAGGAACACATGTCTATTTAAATGCAAACATTTCAGTGATTAAACTGAGAACAGAAGAATATCCTCACAGTATGAGAACAATGAATTTTGTTTACAAAAAGGTGTGGTCTTTATTAATGATATTTATTGCCTTTATCTTGTTATAAAAATAGTATAGGCATAGGATATTTGGAAAGGCTTTAAAACCCAGTGTTGGTGCTGTGGGCACTTGCCTTGTGTTTCTCTTCATTTCCAAAAGACAGACTAATTGCATACACTAGAGGCTGTCGCACTCAAAATGGTACGTTATCTTGTACTAGTGGCCCTGTCAGTGGTTGTCCACCGTAACTCTGTCGATATTTAAGTCCTAGCATTTCTCCTTTTTGTTGAAAATTAATTTCTGTGTAACAATATGTGCTGTCTCTTTTAGATAGAAAGTCAACTACAAAATTAGGAAAAGGATATTGTAACTTGCTAGTGAATTACTTATTTCCACAGTGTCACCAGTAATGTTGACTTGTCAGTATTATGATGAGAAAAATTCTGCAGGGAATACTCTTATTATGCTATAAATTTCAATGTTATTTCAGAATGAATAATTTGATTTCCAAACAAAGCTTCAAGCAATGACTTTTTCTTTGGATGGAATGTCTTCGGGCCGGGGAAAAGCTCTTTGACTTTCTTGATTAAAGGTTAACAAATTACTTGCAGCCTTGAAATATGATATCCACTGAATGTCCTTGGAGGTTGTCGCACGAAATTACAACAAAAAAGTGACAGTGTGCTTCTTGCTGATAGTGCCACTGACTTGATTCCATTTCAGCCGAGTGAGGTTTTCTTATCTCTTGGGGCGATGATATGCTTCTGTTATACTGTGGATGCTCAAAGCTGACTCTCTTCATGTTTCTGAGGGAGAGTTGGGACTTACTCGACTGAAAAATCACAGAAATACTGCTTCTTCCAAGAGTGATTTTGGCAATTTCTCTGCTGAACTGGAAGAACTAACCCAAGGGACAAAATTCTGTCAAAAGAGTAATGTCATCTTGGAAATGAACAAAGAGCCTAGATCATTGAGTCCCTACCACATCTACCTCTGTGACCAGTTTGACAATAGGGGGGAGGGGGAAACTGTGTGATTTGGTGGTAGTGTTCCCGAATAGGTAGTAAAAATAAACACAATGGAGGTCTTGATTATATATTCTATAGTTTCAGGTAAAGGAAATTAATTATCTTTTATCAAATTATTTGGAGCTTTATCTACCAATGATTGTATTACCAATGTAGTAACCACCATTAAGGAAGCTGGAAGAGAGGCCACTGTGGTTTCTGGACTTTTTAGTCCACTTCATTTGTATCAGTAAATATATTTGTGAAACAACATATTTTAAAACCTAAATGTTACTATTTTTATCAACCATGGTGATAAGAATTATAATAAAGGAAATCCTGATTTATATACATAGAACATTTCCAAGTCACTTTTGCATTCTTTTAAAAAAATTTTTTTTAATTTTTATTTATTTCTGAGAGAGAGAGACAGAGTGAGCAGGGGAGGGTCAGAGAGGGAGGGAGACACAGAATCTGAAGCCGGCTCCAGGCTCTGAGTTAGCTGTCAGCACAGAGCCCGATGCAGGGCTCAAACCCACAAACCATGAGATATGACCTAGCTAAAGTCGGACGCTTAACTGACTGAGCCACCCAGGAGCCCCCACTTTCGCATTCTTATCCCCAACTGATCCTCATGGTGGCTCCGTGACAGGGTGTTATTGTCCCTATTTTACATATGATGAAACTGAGGTCTAGTGAGATGTGACAAAGTTCTGCAGGCATATACTGTATCTTCATCTGCCCTTTCGTGATTTCCGACAAGGCAAAGACTGTACTACAGTAGGTCATGTTAGCTGAAACAGATAAAAATTCAAAGTGCCAAAAAATATAAAAATTGCCCCAAAGGGCCTATGAATAAGGTTTAACTCAACGCATATTTGATAATCACATAGTTTTTGCTGGACTCATCCTGTGCAACAGGGATTCTCAAGGGTTACATTATGAAGTGTATCTGAGACCCCTGGGCATCCTTCCCAGTACACTCATGCTCCACGTCATCCCTCTGTTCTCACAAAACATCAGTACGGCCAACTCACCACTGGGAGCCTGTCATGACAAGCCAGTGACTGGGGGCAGAACACACGGTGAGGACCAGAGAGAGACATGCGTTATCCTATTGGGTCCTAACTTAGGGCCACACAGCATGTAGGTAAAGTACATACAATGGGAGGTGCGTGTATAGAAATACCAGTCTTTCAGAGGAAATTCTAGCTCTGAGAGCCGCTAGACCACCAGAGATGTATCCACGAGAGGAAATGGGCAGAAATTCACTTTCCAGTTCTGTTTGTGTTTCAGGTGAGACTCCCATACAATGTGGCCTGGAGGTCAGGAGACCCGTCAGCATGACTCAGACAATCTGTCATGTCTGGCCATGTCCACTCCTTCCTGAAGCTCTCTCTACTGTCAGCCAGTGGCCACCAGAGGAAGCCCGAGCTCCTGTCCAGGTACAAGAGTCACCCATGAATGCCAGTGAATGTAATTCCACCTTGGACTCCCCACTATTTCAGAATGTTATCATTGTGGGTCCAAAGAAGGCTACTCTTATAATAATAATTTTATATCACTTACCAAGAATCAGTCATGGATCAAAATACTTACCTGTAAAATCTTGTTTATTCCTCATTCCCACATGAAAAGACCAATTTATTTGCCATTCTCATTTTGAGAGAAGAACGATCCCAAGGTCTCTACAGATGGTAAGCTGAAATTGCAGTCCAAGCAGCCTGCACCCAGAGCTTTTGACTGTAATGTCTGTACTGTATTGTGGCTTAAAAGGGAGGCTTGGGGTATTAACACACGATGCCTATTAACCCATAGGATTTTGTGTGAAATATGATTGGAAATACTGATTTAAGCTCAGTATAATTAACACCATTATGCAGATCTCATGCCATGGGCTAGTGACTCTCTGGCAGGAGAGGGAGGGATGTATATACACAGGACTCCCCAGGAGAGGAATGTACATACACGATGCTCCCCAGGAGACAGATGTATGTATGTGATGCTCCCAGGAGAAGGATGCCATCCGTGGTGCTCCCCAGGAGAGGACTGTTTGTCCACGGTGCTCCACAGAAGAGGCATGTATGGCTGCAGTGCTCCCATGAAGAGGCATGTAGGTCCACAGGTTTCCCCAGGAAAGGGATGTATGTCCGTGGTGCTCCTTAGAAGAGGCATGTACATCTGTGGTGCTCCCCAGGAAAGGGATGCACATCTACGGTGTTCCCCAGGAGAGGAAGGTACACCTGCGGTGCTCCCCAGGAGATGCATGTACATCCGGGTTATTCCACAGGAGAGGCATGTATGTATGTAGTGCTCCCCAGGAGAGGGATGTACATCCGTGGTGCTCCCAGAAGAGGGAGGTACGCCTGCGCTGCTCCACAGGAGAGGCATGTATGCCTACAGTGCTCCCCAGGAGAGGGATGTAGTACGCAGTGCTCCCCAGGAGAGGCATGTCATATGCGATGCTCCCAGGAGAGGTATTTACATCTGCACTGCTCCCAAGAGAGGGATGTACCTACGGGATGCTCCCCAGGAGAGGCATGTAGGTACGGGGCGCTCCCCAGGAGAGGGATGTGCATACATGGTGCTCTAAAGAGAGGCATATATGTGCGCAATGCTCCCAGGAGAGGGATGTACGCCTATGATGCTCCCCAGGAGAGGGATGTATGGTTGCGATGCTTCCGGGAGAGGGATGTACATCTGCGGTGCTCCCCAGAATTGTTTGGTGGGGCATCCCATGGGACCACACTTCAAGAAAAGCTAGTCCAACCTATCAGAGGAGCCAGAAAGGAGATTCCTATATAGAATACAAAAGTGCTCTTTGGTAGGAAAACTGGTTTAAAATCTAACCAAAATTATTGTCTTGGCAAATAGTCAATAAGAAAAGCTGATGACTGGATGAGATTGCCACTCACTCAGTTGTAACATTTCCCACATTACATGGTCATATTATTTTCATTGCGAAAGAACCAGTCTTTCTTTTGTCTGAAGCCTTGTGCCCCTCCCTGTGATGGACCAACCTTTTCTGTTTCCACTTCACATATAATATCCATTATACACTGCCTGGGAAAGGAGTCAATTGTGTGCATGATTTTAACTCCTCCATAAGATTATAGGCTCCAGAAGGTCAGGAGTTCTGTTCCCACCTCACAAAGTGCAGCCAGGTCCGTCGACGCACATTGATCGTGTTAAGAATGAAAGGGAAAACACATGATGAAAATTGGTTTTTCTTTTGGTGGTCGTCTTTATCTTCTTCACCTTCCTCCTCCTCTTACATTAGTAACTATAAATTATGGGAAAATTAAAGAAAATGAGTTTTTTATGCCCTTTACTCCAGTGTGTAAACTCTTATATTTTTAAATCTAGTTTTTTCCCATTAAATTCACATTTAGATTTCTATAGTTTTTATTATAATGTGGATATAATTTTGGTTTTAAATTTCACTTTGATATAAGTTAACATTTTCACTGTAACATAATTTCTTATATTTTCTATTTTCTTTTCAATTATCATAGTTATTGAAAAATCGATTACGAGATGCTCCATAATTGCTTTAAGTTACATCATTATTAGTGCTATTATTGGACATATATGTTCCGTGCTCTCTCCTCTCTACTATAGATATCACTGATACTCAGTTGAATCTACACAATTATAACCAATTCTAAGAAGGTCTCATGAGGAGAACAGTATAGTCAAAAATATACTGAAACATGATAGAAATATTATAAAAGACTTTTGGCTTAAATTATTTAAAATGCATGTAAAGTTTATGTAAAGAAACTCCATTTCCACAATGCTCTAATATAAGTAAATACATTAAAATTTATTTAGGAAACGGACGGTTTTATCCCAAATTGTAGATAAAAATACTGAATGTAGTTGGTTGAGTTGAATTTTATTTCACACAGGGTTATTCATCATATGGAAAGGAAATAGAGTTTAAAAAAAAAAAAAAGAAATGGAGAAGAAAAAGGACTAAGAGATCACTAGGTGTCATATAAAGTCAAGAAAGTTTTGAGTAGAATGAAGAAAAATGAGACCTAAAAGGACAAGCATGGTGTGAACTGTACATAAAGGAAATCGGCAGCCCTGGTGGGTTGATCCTGACTCTGCTCAGCACGGTTCTTCTTCAGAGGAAGTGCTTTAAAAGTAAAGTCTGCAATGGGTTTTTATACTGCAAGCGTCAACAAAGTAATAACGGGATTTATTCGACTGCTCTTTGTTTTCTGTCTTCCTGGTTATGTCCACTCTCCCTTCTTTGCTTCCTTCAATCTACTTGCTCTTATCTTCATTATCTTGCTCTCAAGGGCCACTCCTTAGAGTTGGATCCCATCCCATGTGCTGCACATACAGCAAAGAACAGGACAAGACATCTGACAGCAGGGAAGACACATGGGGCAAACAAACAACCAAGAAGAACAGTATCACATAGAATAGTGCAGAAAAGGAAATAGGGTTCTGTGGTAGGGACTGGCAGGGTGGGGAGTGTGTGTGTTGCTAACTCAGAGTAGGCAAGATAAATGGTCTAAGACATAAATAATACAAACAATTAGGCTGGAGGAAGATTGAGGGTAAAGTTTTCCAGACCAAGGCAAAAAACTCAGCTAGTGCAAACATACTGTAACGGGCGTGATAGCATAGGAGGAGGGCCAGTGTGGCTGGGACAGTGAGCACCCGTGAAGGGAAGGGAATTTCATAACCCCCTGACCTCTAGGGACATAGAGCTGTGTAAGGCGGTTACTTACCACCAAATCACACCTTCAGCAGCAAGCCTAGAAAGCATGATTAGAAACCCAAGTGAAGGCTCAATGGAAGCATCAGAATATTCCAGTGTGTCCTGAGCACCGTGGAATGTCCTCTCCTTTGTGTCTCTGGGTGAAACCAGATTCTCAAATTAATTAGACTGAAAATAAATAGGTAAAATTTAAACTGCGGTGCCCAAAGAGCTGAGTCAGTTTTGTTAGAATGAATGACAACATGATGCATGTGAAACCCAACTTGTTAGGAAAGGGTTCTGGACGCACTGCTGAGATTTGCAGGAACTTCGCAAGTTCACAAAGGACAAATCAGGCTTATCTTTTTAGCAGATTGATTTCTATCCAATTTGCTAAAGCAAGGCATAAGTAGTATCAAATTAAATAGTGTATAATTATAGAATTATTTTTAAAAAACTAACAAATAAGATTATGATGGCACTTCGTATTTTCCAGATATTTGGCAAGGGAAACCCAGAGAGAACATTTTCATGTCTGTCTCTTAAAAATAGAAACTGAGAAACAACATGTATTAAAACTGGTTAAATTTTATATGGGAAATCATACAATTCATTGTGAACGAACAATTCTTTTCTTGAAAAACACTAGAATTTTAACTTTTCATATTAAAAAAAAGAGCTGAAGCCCATAGAAACATGACCCAAGTGGATCTGATATCATTCTGAAAACCTGTACATTTGTGTTTTATATAATTGTCCTCAACGTTGCCTCTAATTTGATTTGGATTGTAGATCATATATGATTTACCATTCATCCTATGTTCTGCTTCTTATGCTTCCTATAAGTTATTTTATTCAAAGAAACAGCATGTTTTATATCCTGGGAGAGCACAAAGCCAGTTACTATTAAAGAGAGTAATTAGGCACAGCATTCCCAAATATCAACAGTAGTCACTGATTATGATTTTTTTTTTTAAATTTTTTTTAATGTTTTATTTCTGAGAGAGAGAGATAGCATGAGCAGGGGAGGAGGTCAGAGAGAGAGGGAGACACAGAATCTGAAACAGGCTCCAGGCTCTGAGCTGTCAGCACAGAGCCCGACGTGGGGCTTGAACCCACAAACTGTGAGATCATGACCTGAGCTGAAGTCGGACGCTCAACCAACTGAGCCACCCAGGCACCCCACTGATTATGATTTTTAAAATTCCAACCCGAAGAACAAATATGCGTCATTTTTTCAACAAAATCATATGCGAACTGGATATGTTTTCATCATTCACTTACCCTCTGACATGTGTAACGATATTATACAGAAGATCATTTATTCAAAAGAGCCCATGTTCTAAGATCTCTTATAAGGAACACACAAAACACAGAGAGAGAAGGAGGACAAGGCCAGTCCTCGAAATAAATAATAAATTTATAAAAATAATTTTTCCTTAAAATTTAACTACAAATTTCTAGATTTATTCAGTTGTCATTTGCATGTGTTGTAGCTTTATGCTAAGCATTTAAAAACTGTTAAATAAAATATGATAATGTTTTCCCCATTTTTGAGATTTTATGAATTTCTTAGCATTATCATTTTTATTTTATTTATTTTTTAGTTTTTAAATGTTTATTTATTTTTGGGAGTTAGAGAGAGAGATAGAGCTCAAGCAAGGGAAAGGCAGAGAGAGAGGGACAAACAGAATCTGAAGTAGGCTAGAACTCAGGAACAATGAGATCGTGACCTGAACTGAAGTCACTTAACCAACTGAGCCACCGAGGTGCCCCTCAGCATTATCTTTTTTAAATAAAATGTTTCATCTGTGGGGCACCTGGGTGGCTCAGTCACTTGAGCATCTGACTCTTGATTTCGCCTCAGGTCCCCTGGGATCAAGCCCCAAGTTAGACTCTTCTCCAAGCATGGAGCCTGCTTGGGATTCTATCTCTCTCTCTCTGCCCCACCCCCTTCATGCATGCTTTCTCTCTCAAACTAAATAAACATTAAAAAAATATAAACTCCTCTTAAATTAGGACATGCATAAGTTTCTTTAAAGGATTTAATTTAGACAAATAGGAAATTAAGGCCATTGACGGGGTGCCTGGGTGGCTTAGTCGGTTAAGCGTCCGACTTTCGCTTAGGTCATGATCTCGCGGTTCGTGGGTTCGAGCCCTGCGTCGGGCTCCGTGCTGACTGCCAGCTCAGAGCCTGGAGCCTGTTTCAGTCTGTGACTCCCTCTCTCTCTGACCCTCCCCTGCTCACTCTGTCTCTCTCTCTCTCTCCTAGAAATAAATAATTTAAAAAAAACATTAAAAAAAAAAGGAAATTAAGGACATTGAGAAGTGTATTAAAGAACAAACAGTTTTCAGTTTCTAAACAGTAAGAATATGAAAAGCAAATATTTTCATGTCATATTTATCCTATAAATTTGTTATTTAATTTTGGTAAACTTGAAGATGTAGTTAAAATTTAAGATACATTGATCAATAATATACACATAATAATATCTTTCAATAACGTGAGAATTTGCTGCTGACTCACATTATACAATAAATAATTAAGGTTAATGCATATAATTGTGATCATTTCACAGCAATTAATTAAACCTTAGTTTAAGAAATTTATAAAAATCTGATGTCTCTCATTAGCAGTAATTTTTTTTTTTATTTTCAGCACAAAAATCACTTTTAAAATTTTTGTTGGCATATTTTGACCTTACATATCACGTTTAGGCCAACAAATAAATGCTTTGTCTACTCTAACTGGAATAAAAACAATTCAAGTTGACTTACGAGAGACCTTAGGAATAGTAAATGGAAAAGCCGAATTACATTGAATAGTCTGCTGGGATGAAGGCAGAGATGATAGATCATCTAATTTTTGAAAGATCTTAATACTTCTGGAACCAGGATCTTTGATGCTATAAAGGCATGCTAATTAACCATTCTGATGATCAAAGGATTGTAGACAACATTGAGAACAAATATAAAACAATAATTGAGAATTAATAATAGCCCTAGAAGTTATCTCATGTAATAGTGTTAGTCAACTTTGCTATCTAACTTCTCAGTAAGATAGGAAATGTACAGATCTCACTTAGTAACCATTCAGGATTTCCTTCCTCATTTCCTTTACACACTCATGTGATCAAATAAGCAAGAAAGAGAAGGAGGGGAACTAGAATCTAACTGGCCCATAAATTACATAATCTCACAATAATCTAGAATTAAATGCCCAGGTTAAAGAAACTTAGACACTTAGTAAAACAAATAAAATAGCCACCAAGGCTGTTCCAAGAAAACAGAGTGCCAGAACAGGGTCCTGTCCCATGGGGAGGAGGTGGCTGAGCAGCCCAGGGACTTTGTCTCAGTGGCTAGATTCATCACAGCTCAGGGAGCAGATCGCAGTCTCCAGGCTGTTTATCTGCACTTCAAGAAGGAAGTGGCTTCTGGACAGACTCATATCAACCAACCCAACAGTGACTGATGGATAGGTATAGACAAAATTGCCATTGATTACAGAAATAAGTCTGTCAGGTGAATCAGAATGTTGAATTCAGCCCCTCCAGTCATATGTCCTCTCTGTGGGGAAAACTCGATGGAAGAAAAGTTCTTAAGCAGTTTGTGTAGAGAACAGTGAATCAATGAGCTGATTTGAGTATCTCTCAGGTACAATAGCCTACCCCATGCCATCTGATGGCACACGTTGGATTAGCCATAACTCCATAGACATTGAACTGCCCAAAAACGGGCAGTCAACAAACTCCTATGTTGTTTTTCTCTTTTCTTTCATGAATGGTCAGTTTTCTACAGTTGCATTCCCTACATGGAGAATATAATCAACTTTCCGCACAACACTCAGTGAATTCTCTTATTAGAGGGAATAATATGCTGAGCTCTCCCAAACTGGTCCATATCAGAGTATCTTGTTTGACTCTCACTTCTGGCTAATCCTGTATTTTGGATACACATTTTTTTTAGTTTAGATTTTAGGATAAAACCTAATTCTGGATTTTGAGGGCACTCCAATTCAGGCCCGTATTAGTTTTGAGAGGTTGTAGATATGCACTAATTTTTATATTGATGTATGTCTATAGATACATATTTTGATATAGATAGATAATTTCTGAGGAAGTCATACATTGTTCACACCATTAAATAGTATGAATAACATTTTTATTTCAGCAGTGAGCATCTGGGTATATGTATCTCTGTTTTTATTGACTCAACTGGGATTATTCAATTAGTATGTGAAAAGTTATATATAGTTTATTCATTTATTGAAAAAAGTGGTGTTCAGTGCAGTGATAAGTACATGCTGAATTAAAGTTCCTTTTTAATCCCTTTCCCTCACCAAGCTTTAATTAGATCAGTTGGAGCATTTGAAATGCAAAGGGATATTGTGTAATGAGAGCCAAACATTTTTATGGAGCTCACTCTCCTGCTTTGGAATTTTCCCTGGCGAAGGTTACTTAACCTTAGCTTAGCCAAATAAAGACATTTTCCTTTGGAGAGATGCCAGGTAACTGTCTACTAAAGGCAATTCACTGTATGTTTTTGTATGTCACAGTTCCCCTTTGTTTCAACATTAGCTGGTTGTACAGATGTTACTACTCTTCAATTACATATAGGACTTTAAAAGGAGAGTGTTTCCAAGGGCACCAAAGGCTTAAAAATTACAGTAGCAATAACTACTATGAATTAACCAAAAAACAGGGTTTCACATGCACCCTTTATGGAAGAGGCTATTAGCTCATGTCAAACCTGTTGCCTTCCCTCCTGGGCACATAGCCTACCATAGTGACAATGACCTCTTGATGGGCAGAGCTGCCTTCCCATGTCTTGGGCTGACCTCTTCCTCAGGCAGGTGCACAAGAGTATTGGTAAATGGATGTGAGCCCTGAGGGGAGCAGGAGAGGAAGGGCATGTCCAGTGGGCCAGGAACTTGGTGGTTTGTTTTCAGTAATCTTCAGGATCACTGTGTTATCACCCGTGTTCATAGTAGCGAGGTTAGGTGCCTGCCCAGGACCAATCGGCAGGTGGATGGTAGACCCCAGAAGCAAACCCTGGACTACTGATGCCTCAGCTGCCAAGGTCTGGCTCAGCTGTGCATCTGTAGGCAACTTATTTATAATTTGTCTTCTGTTTCTTCATCTAGAAACTGAGAATGATGACAATGTGTAGATCATAGAATTTTTCAATGAGGTCTACATAATTCTTTCAGAGCTCTTGGAACAGCACCAGGCATATAGTCAGCTGCCCCAGCTCCCATGTCTCCATCGCTAGACTGCACCATGTTTGCCACTCCCCCCACACCGCCATGTCACGTCTCCCCTTCCTCACCCCCACATGTGAAGTTAGTTTTACCCCAGTCTGTCCTTCATGCATTCAGTGACTGGGGGACACTAATGAATGTTAGCCAGGCTCTCCTCCAGGCTCAGCACATACCTCTTCGGGTACGTGCTACATGTCACATAGTGAATACACAGGGTGGAGAAAAAGACAAACTTTAATTCCTAACACCTCCTCCTTCCTTCCCCTCTGGCTGTACTGAACTGCTTCCAGATTTTGGTTCTGGGGTTATGTATCAAATTTTCTGTGGCTTCCAGAACTTTGTATTTACAGTTCCCTAGCTTTTGACATAAAACTTTTCCAGGGAGTCACCTGAAACCCTCTGAGCTCAGACTATTTTCTTCAGTTCTGTTGCCCTGAATGCTCACCTGAAGGTCAGGGATGGGATGGTTGTCTTCAATTGCATAATCTTCCATTTTTAAATGGAATTAATATTTAAAATAATTGCATAAAGTACTACCATTAGAATTAATTAAAAGCAAATATAAATACATAAAACAGTTTAAAATAAATAATGTAACAATAATATTTTAAAGTATTTACAGAATATTTTAACTAAATACTCTTGTAGATTTTTTCTAAATAACTATTCTAAATTAGAAATATATATTTTCGAAGGGCAGTAATCTATAATCACTGAATTATCTGAGACCATTGTGCGATGTCAGGCTAGGAGTACTTGCATTTAGAGAGTTCCACATATTTAGTAGCCTACTTGGTAAATGCCTTCTAAATATTTTTAATTCTTCAAATCGCAAAAAAACAACAACCCATATTTATTTAATTGACTGGACCCAATTCCTGAAGATTTACAAAGGGAAAATTTTAGAGAAATCTAAAACATTCATTAAATGGTAAAAATTCTCCTTCTTTCCCCCAAATTGGTTTTTCAAGTACAGTCAAACCAAATTTTAAGCCTTTTCAAGCAATAGTAACTTGTGGATCCTGCCTAAGCAGCATTGATTTCAGTAACAGGGGTAATTTTGTTAGGCTTCTGGTTTTGAATATAGAGGCACCTCTCTGACATGCCTCTGAGCAGTTCTTAGATTAAGAAAGGAGCCATTCAGGGATTCAGAACAGGGGTCAGAGGTCAAAATAAACACAAGAGAATGTTAATGCTAGCTACCAAGAGTTTCTAATGAGTAATATTTTTACAATAGAACTTGAATTTCTCTGAGAGGTTTGGGTAGGGCCATACCCAAACTCTGTCCCCAGTCAGATTAAACTTCACATCATGGAAAGATAATTTGTGGGAAATTTTGGCATAGACTTTTGATACCCTTTGTGATTTCTGCCAAAATCCAAATCCATCTCAAAAGTTTGGATATATTTAAAGATTTTCCTAAAATAAATGATTTATGAGGGACTGGCTAAGGACTAGAGTGAAAGGATTTCTCTCCCTAGCACTCTGGAACTAATTGTATGGGGAGCTAGGCTCAGATACCTCCTGAGAGCACCTCTCATGTTTTGAGTTTCTGAAATGCTAGCTGTATGTTTGAGAAGGTATGATAATTCAAGATTTGTTTTAATGAAAAATTATTAACCAAAATATTTGGCATCTAACTTCTGTGAAAACGAAAATGAACAAGGTTACAAAAGGTAAATTCATATCAGTCTTTGAATTTTGTGCTTACTTAAAAGGGAGTTAATTAAGTTAAAATGGTTGTGATTTTTTAATGCAAAGAAGCTTTGATAATTAAAATTAATGATAAAACTTCTTGTGTTTTTCCTAGCATTATATTTTCATCTGAGGAATAGTAAAAATTGAGCTCATTGCGTCAAATAGTGGTGTTGGAATTATAAAACAGTGGAACCAATGTCAGTGAAATTAGAAAACTCATGAGAGAAAGGGGTGGGGAGGTATATGTCAGTATGTTAACTGTTTCTTTGCAGCACTGTCCTAAAAATAATATTGTTGGGGAAGAAGAAATTCCTGTCCCTTCAAATCCTTCTGGTTGTACCAAGAATCAAATTAACAGGGGGGCAAATCAGATTTAATTTTGTACAGGGAATCGATAGAGACACAGAAGTGCCAAAAATAGGCAAAATGAGGTATATATGTCATTCTGAGCCAAGAAGAGGTACAAGTCTGGAATTCAAAGGGAAGGAATGCAATTCACAGGAAGATTAAAAAGAGTAATGTTTGATCAACAAATGTCTGCTGAGAAACCTGGAAACAATGGCAGAGAGGATTCTGATCCAACAGGCCTTGTGGGGCCCCCCCTGGGTCCACTGCATCTGGTTCATGGCACAGCATCTCCTTATCTACAGCCATTGCTCTTTTCCTGGAAGTGCTTCTGTACCTAAACCCTTTATAGGTATTTGAGAGGGGGAAGTAAAGAGCTTTTCCTGCTGGGTGTTGATCACTTTTGAACTCAACATAATCTCTATGTCCAAGTGGCCCATCCTGGGGCAGCCTGCTCCTGGCCCCAACAATAAAGATTCAGACCTGGGTACAGTTCATCTGTTCAAGGAAAGCCTTCTAGTAAGTAATAGCATAGGACATGTTCACATTTTTTTTCAATTGGCACTGTATTTATTTATCATGCAACCCAAAAGACTTCTCCCCAATCTGGGATATAAGTAAAAACGCTGCTGCCTACATACTTATATTTTATTCGTAACCACATCGGCATATCAGTCCTCAGATTATCTGAATAAATTGATGCAATATAGTAATAATGCATAGCATACTCACTGAACAAACAGACATACTAATTAAGAAATTATCTGTAATAGAACCATATCCAATATTTGCAATTCACAGCAGTTGAATCTTGAAACAGTAGATCATTAAGTTTAGCGGGATCTGTTTTGCCTTTCTGGTCTATGTGGCCACTTGGATGACAGAGACATTTTACCTTTTAATAGCCTCTTACTGGCTGTTGGACTTCGGGAAAGTCAGAGATTTTTGGAGCTCGAGAATATTTCTCTTGTCCAGTCTCCCATACAATGCTTCTGTATCTACTCTAAGTAGTTTTTCTTGAATATTTTCTTTTCTTAATGTTTCTTTGTTTGTTTATTTGTTTTTACTTTTGAAAGAGAAAGAAACAGAGAGGGAGAAACCAGGAGTGAGTGGGGGAGAGGCAGAGAGACAGAGACAGAATCTGAAGCAGCTCTAGGCTCTAAGCTGTCAGCACAGAACCTAATGTGGGGCTGGAACCCACCAACTGTGAGATCATGACCTGAGCCAAAGTCAGCAGCTTAACTGACTGAGCCCCCAGGTGCCCTTTGAATATCTTCAATGACTGGAAATTCATTGCCACCAATGAGAACTCATTGTATTCCAAAATTTCACATTATTATGAATTCTTGCACATTCCTGTATCTCTCTCTCTCTCTCTTTCTTTCTTTCTCATAGGAAAATACACGTCCCATGGAATCTGCCATCTGACATTTCTCAATGCACAGTCCCACATCATGAAATACACTGGCGTCCTTGTGCTGCTATCTGCAGAATTCTTTCCGTCTAGCAAACCAGGAACTATACACAGAGAACTCCCATCCTCCCTGACCCAAGACCCTGGGAACCGGCAGCCCCTCCTGTCCCTGTGATTCCAACTACATTAGATATTTCACATAAGTAGAGTGATACAGTATTTGTATTCTTGAGATTGGCTTATTTCTCTTAGCACAATGTCCTCAGGGCTCATCCATGTTGAAGCAGGTGTCAAAACATCCTTCCTTTTAAAGACTCAATATTACTCTATTCTACATTTATAACACACCTTGCATACCCATTCATCTGTCAACGGACACTTGGGTTACCTTCTCATTTTAATTACTATGAATAATGCCGTTATGAACTTTGGTCTATGAATGTCTCCTGACAGGGAGATTATATTTTATGTTCAAGCCCTTGTTTACAGTTCTGTTAGGTGTATATTTACAAGTGAGATTGCTGGCTCATATGATAATTTTATCATTTTTTGAGAGGACTAAAAATTTTTTTTGAAGAACTGTCATCCTGTTTTCTATAGTGCATGTCACATTCCACCAACAGTGCACAATGGTTTAAATTTTCCACATCCTAATTGACATTTATTACTATTATTATTTGTAGTAGCTATCTAATGAGTGTGAAGTGATACCTCACTGAGGTATGATTTGCATTTTCCTAATGATTAGTGATGTAGAACATTTTTTCATGTGCTTATTGGCAATTTATATATCTTCTCTGGAGAAATATCTATTCAAAAATTTTTTTTTACATAATCTCTATGCCCAGGGTGGGACTTGAACTCATACCCAGAGATCAAGAGTCACAAGAAAACAGTTATAGAATATATATATTAGAAAAGGATCAAGGAGTCACACCAACTGAACCGGCCAGAAGCCCCTGTCTATTCAAGTTTTTTATCCTTTTGTGAATCAGAGCTTGATTGTTGTTCAGTTTTAGGAGTCCTCTCTATCTCATGCATAACAGCCACTCATCAGATACATGGTTTGCAAATGTTTTCTTCCACTCAGCAGGTGCAGTTACAAGCTGTTGATGCATCATTTTTAATTAGCATCAGTTCAACTTTTCTATTTTTTCTTCTGTTATCCGTGTCTTTGTGTCTTTGGTGTTATATGTTCTTTTAGACAGCTTATAATTAGATCATGTTTCTTTTTTATCCATCTTACCATTCTCAGTCTTTTGATTGGAAGTTTAATTCATTCACATATAAAGAAATTACTGGGGCACCTGGGTGGCTCATTCGGCTAAGCATCCGACTTCAGCTCAAATCATGATCTCACGGTTCGTGGGTTCGAGCCCTACATTGGGCTCTGTGCTGGCAGCTAGCTCAGAGCCTGGAGCCTGTCTTCCAATTCTGTATCTCCCTCTCTCTCTGACCCTCCCCTGCTCATGCTGTCTCTATCTCTCTCTCAAAAATAAATAAAAATTAAAAAAAAAAAAAGAAATTACTGATAAGGGGAGACTTACTTCTGTCATTTTGTATTTGTTTTCTATATGTCTTGTAGTTTGTATGTCCCTCATTTTGGTCTCTTTTGTATTTAGCTGATTTTTGTAGTAAAATGTTTTAATTCCTTGCTCCTTTTCTAATGTGCATATTCTACAACTGCTTTCTTTGTAGTTGCCATGACAACACATTTAATATCCAAGTTAAAACAGTCTAATTTGAGTTTATTTGTGCTTCACTTCCATAACACACGAGGCCTCTGCTTCTTTGTAGCTGTGAACCACCCCTTCCAGTTACTAATTTAGCAAAATTACATTATACATCCAAAGCACAAACTAATAGTTTTAATGCACTAATCTCTTAAATTATGTAGAAAAAAGTAGGCAGAGTTACAAATCTCTGTTACAATAATGCTAGTGTTTAGGTACACCTGGGTGGCTCAGTTGGTTAAGCTTCTGACTTTGGCTCAGGTCATGATCTTGAGGTTCATGAGTTCAAGCCTCATGATGGGCTCTATGCTGACAGCTCAGAGCCTAGAGACTGCTTCAGATTCTGTGTCTCCCTCTCTCTCTGCTCCTCCCTTGCTTGCACTCTGTTTCTCTCTCTCTCTCTCAAAAGTAATTTAAAAACATTAAGAATTATAAAAAGTAATACTAATTTTTAGACCAGTAATTTTTAAAACACTATTAGCCTTAAATCATGTAAAAAACAAAAGTGGACCTCCAAGCCATCATTTTAATACTAGTTTTTTCCCAAAAGAAGAAACAGAGAAAAATAAAGGGGGAGAGGAGGCAGCAGTTCCTTAATCCTCTGGATGTTGCTTTACTCAAAGGATAAGGGATTTGACACAGTGCAAGGGAGGTGGTTGCACCGGTGGCTGCCCACCCCTGTGCTCACAGCACCATAATGAGCAATGACATCAGGGATGAAGACATGAGGACACAGCCCTCCAGAACTAGGAAGATGGCATCACCATCACCCACTCGGTTTCAGGCAGGCTGGGCACCGGGTGCTCCAGGAACACCCTCCCAGCTGGCTGCTATTGGATCGGGTGGGGGGGAATGCTTAGCTGCTGATGGGTTCAGAAATGGAATTGACTGAACTTAACTGCAGTTGACAGCCCAAGCCTTGCCCTGTGGGTGCAAGTCTTCAGTGGACCCTGGGGTTCCCAATAGCCACTTTGGATGCACCTGTCAGTCAGGGGGTGGCCTAGTGGGAGAGGGGCTCCTGGTGCTTCCTACCTCCACCATCTCTGCAGATTCCAAGTTCTTCTGAACTAACCTTTAAGTCTGGAAAATGGAGATAATGACAAATACTGTGTCCTCACAGATTAATATAAGGATAAAATGAAATAATGCATATTGTTAAAGAATAAAAAAAAATCAACTAGTCATTTAAAAGATTTGACTTTCTTAAACAGTTCATGAATTAAGCAATGTCCCATCTAACAAATAGAAAGGAGCTCTATCAAGCTATAGAAAAGAGAAATTTTTAAAGCAAAGAGGGGGTGGAAAAAAAAGAAAATTATTATTAGCAAAGAGTACATTATTTGAGACAAGGTCTTCCTCCTAAGGGAATGTAAAAGGTCTTCTTTCAGTAAATTCCCTACTGCTGACCAGGAAATTCCACACTGACTGGTTAAAGTTTACTTTCTACCCAAGGGTTGGGGGTGGGGGGTATGAAATTGCACTTAGGTTAGATCTTAAGTCTTGGTTTGGGTCCTTAATATAAGTGACACCTTTTTTGGGTTGTGGTTTTCTTTTTGACAGTATAGAACATACCAGTTATACAAAGATAAGAAATAATCTCTAGGACCTCATTCTCATTATGCCCAGTATGGTAAATAGTATTATTATTCACAAGATAAGGAAGATAAGTTAATAACAAAAGAAAAATGCTGATAGATATTGTTTATTGAGCATTTAGAATATGCCTAGTTTGACCCTCATATCATTCAGTTTTCTCTGCAAGCACTAGAATTAAACTTTTTTTTTTTTTAATTTAATGTTGTATATGAGTCAAGGCTTAGAAAAGTTATGGAAGTTGTTCTGAGTTTACAGAACTGGCAAGTGGAAGATTGGGGAATGTGCCCATGGCTATCTGACTTCAAAGTCAAGGCCTCCTTTATTTACTTGCTATATTTACTGTCTCTCTAAAGTAGACTAGTAAACTAGTCTCAGAATTAACACATTTCTTAGGGAGGATCAGAGACCTGGATTACTTTATCAAAGCATGCCTTAGGGATATAGGCTTATTATGGTTAATCTAAGCCTTGCATTTTTAGAAGGTCCTGTTTTGCTACATAAGTGTTTTAAAAAGTGACTCCATCTGCTGTGGCAAAGAGGAAGCCTGTCATTAAGTGCTGTATTTCATGAGCAGTCTGACATAATTTGTGTCTATTTTGTGATACCACTTTGCATACAGGTGTAGATATATGGATGTAGATCAGATCAAACCTCCCCTAATAGTTCACTCCTCCTTGCCAAGTACACATGTTGTTTTGATGAAACAATATCAAATTATTCTCTTCCAATTTTGCTATACTCCATTTCAGGTTATTCTGATGTGAAATATATTAACTTCAAGTCACCTGAATGAAAATATTAGAACACATTCTAATCACTATCTGTTTTATTCCCTGCACCAACTTTTATACTTTGAATAGTGCTTGACATAAAGTAGAGCCCAGCTTTAATATTTATCATATGCATGGACAAATAAATAAACTATGATGATCAATTCAGTTTGCGGTGCTCAACCATGAGATTTATTGGCTATCTGTACATGTCAGGAGTAGCTTACCCTTATTATAGTTGGTCAGTATCTCTCTTTTACCCAGGAAACTGGGGCCGCTCTAGCTCAGAATATACTTTTGTGTTTTTTATTTAAGTTGGAAAATAAGCAAATGCATGGACGGTCTGAGTGGAATGTTTCCCAGGAGGCTATCTTCCCAGGGAATGCCATGGATAATCAGTCCACTCTTGGAGTCAGCTGTTTTCAAGGGCAAGTGCTGCGGAGGAGGGAGGTTGAAGGCCTGCCCCCGGACCAGCTGTACTGGCCAGTCAGTTTCCCCATCCACCCTGTGTGTGTGAACACTGGAGTAAAATAAAACACTCCGGAAGGAAGTGAAGGGACTTCCTCAGGAGACAGACAGAATGCTGGGTGCTGTTGTCACCAAGTACAAGACTCTTGAGGTGGTATCAGCAGGAGGGGATCTGGTCCCTCCCGCTGGCTTCCTGCCCAACCACACAGAGTGCCTCCTGCCTAAGGAGCCCATCCAACTTGAGCAGAGGAAGCACTTTGACTTTCCATCCTCGGGAAAGGCCTCCGAGAAAGGAGACGTGTTTCCAAAGGAATCACATTCCAGCTTGCTAGGTAAACCCACCATCTCGACATGAAAGCTATTTAATACACTCAGGTAGAAAGAAACTTAACCACATAAAAAAGAAAGTTAAAGTAAACAGACTGCTCTGGAGGAAACATAATGTAAGGCAAATAAGAAAGTCAACAAAACAAAAACCTAATTCTTAGCCTTAGAGGAATTTGAGGAAGTACTGTGTATATTACAAAGATTGGTAAGCCATGAACAAATAATACAAAATAGCTATGAAAAATAAAATATATATTTCAATTTTTAAAATTAAGACATGGATTGAAAGCTAAAGACTAATGAATTTCCCTGAACACAGACCAAGTAACAAGTACTTGAAAATATGAACGATCTTTAGTAGCTTCAAATTATACTTAAACATTTCCAGAAAGAAAGAACGGGGGGGGGGGGAAGGAGAGATAGAAAAGCCAGAGAAATAACCAAGTATGTTTATAAAACCTACAGAAAATCATACGTTTTTAGATCCAAAGCCCAATATAAAAATCACATAGGTACCTACTATGATGAAATTTTCAAATGCCAAAGATTTTTTAAAAAGCTCAACACCCAAAAAGAAAATTATACTACAAAGAGATTAGAATTACCCACATAAGCTCCCTAGAATGTAGTGGGAGTAATATCTTTAATATATAATTGAAGGAAAGTTAGTCTTAAACCTAAATTTATATGTACGGAAAAATTACTAGTCAAATGTAAAGATAAAACCAAGGACTTGCAAGGAATCATAAAACTGACCCTCCACACTCACATTTCGGAATGACTTGAGAACACGATCCAGGAAAGAGGAGAAAGAGCTTGGATTTCAGACTTGGTGGTCCTGACCCAGGAGCAGAGCAAAGGTTGCTCAGAGGTGTATGTACAGATGACAAGATCAACAGGGGAGAGAAAAAGGCAATTTTGTGGAAAATGAATGAAAATGAAAATGCAGGTTAACTGAGAATATGATAACAAATCATGGTTGTTGTTGTTGTTGTTTTGTCAAGAAAGAGAAACTTAACAAACTCATGAAAAAATAGGAAGTAATGACATAAATGAAAACGGAAATAAACATAGCGTGAATGTGATCAGCTGGTGGGCTCTATTTGCCTTTAAGCCATGGAGACTTTTCTTTCAATCGTCCCTGAGTTCCCGAGATTAGACTTGGAGGAAAGGAAATGCATAGTTCTTGTGCATTTGTTTCCACGATGATCGCTGTTTATGTAGTCATGTCGGTGTACTTCCTGCTTGTTGGCTTTCAACTCTTAGAATCGATCAGCCAAAAGAAAGCACACACAGTCATATGAGAAAAATACATGTATCGTTTCTGGCAATATCACAAGAAAGGTACAGTTGACAAATGAGGTCAGAGTGAGAAAAAGCAATGGCGGGAGAGAGAAGTGAGGCTGTCGCCTTCCTGTAAAATATCAGAGATATAGTGTTTAAAGTTTTTAGCAAAATAAATTGAATTTTAGTTTAGTAATCCAGTTTACCAATGTTACCAATAGTAGAACTAAAAATATCAATCTCTCTCAGAAATTGAGATTAAGAATAAGGTGGTAAAGTGAAATATAATGAGCCGAATCCTCCTATTTTGTAACAGGATTCTTCGAGATTGTTGAAAGAACAAAAAGACTAAGCATACCATTTAGTGTGTGAAGAGTAACCGGGGGAAAAAAAAATGAATAGTTGCCAGCACTCGCTTCTGAATGGGACTATAGGGATGGAAAGATGGGCTGACAAATGGCATTTCTCATTTTAAAATCTGTCCAAAACCGCTTAATGTTTGGACCACCATGGAATGCATTTCATTGTTTGAAAAATATTCATATGGAGATGACCTTTTGGTGTGGAAGGGCTTGAGCACATTGACTTTGGGTTTCCTCCTTGGGAAATGGACAGAGAGCATAAGAAATTGTGTTGCAGAAATGCCAGCAGGAAATAGACTGTTCTTTATAAAAAGAACTCTGACATGTTCACAAAAACCTCACCTGGACTGTTACTGACAGGTGATAATTGACAGAATGATCTCACTCCTTACCTTTGGACAAGGCCATTAATAAAAGCAGTAAGCCAAGAGGACGAAAATTGCTTCTATGTCAATGGCCTCTAATAGGCATAAAATCGGACTGAAATGGTTATAACACTCAGGTCAACACTGTGGAATGTTTAACAACAGAAGCCCACACACTTCCAGCATTAGGACATTTCAGTAACCTGCTTCCCTAAACACAACCTTATAATTTGCAGGAATCAGTATCCTTAGACAGGTAATTATCAAGCTGTAAAGAGGAATTCACTCAATGTCTTTGAAAAGTTACTCCAATCTGCAGTTTTATATTTGGGCAAATTGTATTTTTATTAGAATTTGTGGGAGGCAAAAAAAAAAAAAAAAAAAAAAAAAAAAGAAGAAGAAGAAGAAAGAAGAAAAGAAGAGAAAGAAAAAAGCCATGGAAATGAAATCCCAACTGAAATAGCTTGAAATTGCCTTTCAGTTGGCTGAATAAATTTATTATCGATTTTGCCCTTCTATGAGAATGAAAGGTTAATGAAAACAATCGCACGGCTTTCATTTTTAGGTGCAGAATATGTAATACACAAAAGCCTTGATATGTTTCTCCCTTAAAATATGATAGTGTTTATACGTCAACTTTATGTGCTGTTATGATTGAGACTATGTTATGCCACAATATCTTTGCTTGCAAGGCCTTGACACATTCGTAATACTTTCTACTTTGCATTCTATTTTGCATTATCTAATGTGGAGGACTATTTATTTTGAAGGTTAAAGAAGAAAGTTTTTTTTTCTGTATGAGCTGGGACAGCTTGCCAGAGGAAGAGATGGAAGCAATTATGTTTTTTTTCTCTTTTATTAAGGATAAACAATTAAAACATCTATAGACAAACTCTGGTCAGCTGGGATCATAGGAACTCAAATGTTTAAACATGAAGAAGATGCAGAGTCAGTTTAAATAAGTGGAAGCCAAAGGGATACATGGCTGTAGTGTAGGCATAGAGAAATAGGATGGCTCATAACTCATAGACTATGAGCAGCTTATGCATTTCTCTAGGGTTTGGCCATGTTCAAGAATGAATGTGATTCCTCAAGATGAAAAGATGGGACTTCATAACTTTGCCTACATCTTTTTACCTCCATTTTTTTCCTCCTATGAAATATCAAGGGAAATCTAATAAAAACACAGTAAATACAATTTAAGGATACTTGAGAGCTAGAGTTGAAATGCAGACATCCCTTACATGGGGTCAAGAGAGGTAGACACAGTCATTTATAGCTTGGAATATGATGGAAAGTTCTAGGGGACATTATGCAGTTGAACAGCACTTGGAGGAACTCTCAGGACTCAGAGAACAATAATGGGCCAGACTTTCAGAATCTGAGCATGTGGACTTGTGGACAAAGCTAAAACTGGAGAAACCTAAATGTCTTAAAATGAGCTACCAGCTCTAGAAGGTGCTCCTAAAATGCCCTGTAACTTGCAGAATAATGTGGAAACTATTTATAGGGTGGTCGGAAGTCCAGGAAAGGGCTGTTTTTCAGAGCAGAATGAGACCAAAGGCCAGTCCACGGGTCTGCTAAATCAGAGTCACACAGGGGCCATTTAAGAAATAAAAATGCCACAGCCTACTCCTAATGATGCCAGGTCTAAGATGACACCTGGAAATCTCTTCATAAAATCACCTCTCAGGTGATTCTGGTGCTTAGCCAGGCTCGAGTAACACTTTCTACACAACTCATAAATACAGAAATTTCTGTGTTTAATGATTCTAGATGACAAAGCGCAGGTGGGCAGAGAATGGGGAGATGGCCACGTGAATGGTAACCATCGTGGCAGAGTGATTTCCATCCGTTAATCATCGATCGCTGATTAGGGAGACTTTAAAATTGCAGCACAGGGTGCCTAGGTGGCTCAATTGGTTAAGTGTCTGACCTTGGCTCAGGTCATGATCTCGTGGTTTATGGGTTCAAGCCCCATGTCAGGCTCTGTGCTGGCAGCTTGGAGCCTGGAGCCCGCTTCAGATTCTGTGTCTCCCTCTCTCTCTCTGCCCCTCCCCTGATCATGCTCTGTCTCTTTCTGACTCTAAATAAAAACTAACTATAAAATTTTTTAAAATTTTTAATATAAAATAAAATAAAAATTGCAGCACAGAAGGGGCACCTGGGTGGCTCAGTGGTTTAAGCATCTGACTCTTGATTTCAGCTCAGGTCATGATCTCAGGGTTCATGAGCTCAAGCCCCACGTTAGGCTCTGTGCTGACAACTCAGAGTCTGAAGCCTGCTTTGGATTCTGTGTTCCCTTTCTCTGCCACTCCCTTGCTTGTTCTGTCTCTCTCTCTCAAAAATAAATGAACATTAAAAATGTTTTTTTAAAAATGCAGCACAGGAAAGAACTTATTCTTGGCTGTCCATTCTCCATGGCTGGCGTGATCAGGTCCCTGCAGCGATGCCTAGGGTTTTCTCCAGATGAGGTTGGAGGTAGGCTGTGTAGTATGGCAATTCTAGTTGCAACTGAAGTAGTCAGAACTGAGCAATCCTGGAGAATGTTCATATGTAGGCATTAAATGAGTTCTGAGACTGTACGTCATTAAATTACAAACTCTCATTTCTTCCAATACCCTTATTAGCAAAAGATGAGCTTTTCAGCACTGTTACAGAATAGCACACTCAGAACTGCTCACTGTTTGCATACCTGTGATCACACTTGTGGGCGGGTGGCAACAGAAGACTCAACTGTAACAGGCAGAAAGCTATGTAGGCACTGAATTGAGAGACTTGAAGGGGTAACTCTGTGGCCTTCAGAGATGAAGGGCATGGAATGGAGGAATACAGCTCTGAGAGCTGGAGAGACAAGGAGGTGTGGCCCTGAGCATCTAGAAGGAGCCCAGCCCTGATGGTACCTGGCATTGGGCCGGTAAAATGGATTTCAGACTTCTGGTTCGAGAATGACAAAAGAACCCCCCTGTGTTGTTTCAGGTCACCAAACTGGCAGTACTTTGTTACTGTACAATAGGAAACAAATAAAAATCCTTGAATATAGTTGGCTCCTTAAACATAGTGACTGTGGAGTAAAGGCCAACGTGTTCTTGGTTTCAGGACACAGATGTTCAGAGGTGCACCTTGACCTGAAATTCAAGCGGTTCTCCCTTTTGTGCTATTCACTTTGTGACTCCAGCTGCTTCATCACTTTTGAGCAGCATAATTTGGTTTATTGCTGTATTCCACAGAACAACCCAGTCCTGGGATAGGACCTAATCCCTGGGACTAGGTCAGAGTTAATGGCATCTTTAGCAATTAGCAATGAACTGCTCAGTATTTATTGAGCTACAACTGGTACCAGCAGGAGCATAGAAAACCACTTCCCACACTCAGCCTGGCCATGGAAACGCGCCAGACTTACCTAGTGTCTCCAGTGAGGGAAAGTCCCCACTTCACTACCTGTTTTATAGTAGCCAGCTCTAATCAGTCATAAAAATCTTCCTACACACCCACTTTCTCCTTCTTAAACTTTCCAAAATTTAATCCTGGTTTTGTCTTATGGAATTCTCCAGAAACCTACTATCTTCTGGGTTTGCTCCAGTGAGGACCTGAAGAAGAATTACATTTGCATTGAGTCGTCTCTTCCCTTGAGGATGCATTTCTGATTCTTTTAACCTCTGTCAGCAGTGCCGTGTCCTGACACACCAGTGTCCCCACAGCTCCAGAGGCAGTGGTGGCTGGGATCCGGTACAGAGCTCCTCACCCACTCCACTGCCCAGAGTCAGATCATGACCTGAAGACACGTGTTGTACAATAGGAAGTAAACAATGTTGGAATACCATGGGTGGGGGGGGCTAGCAAAGCTCTAGTTACTACTTCCTCAGAACAAAACCCCTTCGAACAGAACAAAAATGCAGCATTTCTCATGGTGCCAAGGCCTCCCTTACCTTCTTAGCTGCCCTTTGTGTCCCTCCCCTCCCACCACTGCATTGCTAGATTAACCTCATCAGCCGATGGTGTCATGCTCCCTCAAACCAATAGATTTGGGGGTCATACTTCTTCCTGTGCTCAAAACAAGTATTTTCTAGCAAAAGATTCTACTTTCAAGATTCATAAAGGTGATGCCTGCTCCATGATGGGCTTCTCTGACCCTCCAGGGGAAAGACTTCTTTTCTCTTCTCTTAGCCTCATGGATGTGTGTCTGAGTCCTTCCATAGACTGGAACCTCTGTAAGGCAAAGACCATGCTTTTCTTCTTTTTCTAGATACTCCTGGGGGCTGGCACAGGCACATACAAATTATTGTTCAATAAATGCTCTCCAATCACCAATCAATATATTAGAATTGCAGCCACATTTCCTCTGGTAATGATTTTCATTTACCACGACTATAGGAATCCATACAGCTGAAGACAAGGAGGGGAAGGCTCACTTACGACTTATATCTTCGGGTCATCAAAAGAGCCAGATCCACGTTATTTGGACCATCTTGGACTACACCACAAGGAGCTTTATCTGCCCTGACTCAGAAGATCAGGTTTCTTCATTTTAACATTGTGCCCTCTTGACATCAGAAACTTCCTGTTTATTTTCTCCCTTGTTCCCTCTGTGACCTGACCCGGTCCCCTGACTTATTCTGGACTGTCCTCCCTATCTCAAATCTGCCAGATGTCGGGATCTCTGTGTGGCTCCAGCTGTATCCTGATGCTGACACAAGACGTGTTGTCTTGAGTTGTTCAGCCTGTTTCACTCACAAGCCTGTTTATCGCCGAGTCCCCAATACGAGGCACACACATAGCAGCATGCGTGACAAATGTGCGCCCTGTGCAAGGTCAGAGGAGAATGATGGTTCAAGAAACGCATGCTTAGTCTGACTGATTAGGACAAAGATGCCACTGACGTCAGATGCGCAGGTTGACTCAGAATATACAAGAAATGTTTGAGTGAGATCCGCCAGCAGGTCAAAGAGCAGCAGGACAGGAGCCACAAGAACTGGAACAGCATAAATGCCAGAAGGTTGTGTGATCAGGGCCAGAGAAGATCTGGCTTCACCTGAGGAAGGTGGAGAATCTACAGATTAAGTCCTTGATGCTCCGTACATTAAGTATGAACCAAAAGCATCACTCCATAGCTGATGAACAATGCAGACACTTGGCTCTCACCCTGGACTGAAATCCCAGTTGATATTTTAACAAGTTCCCTGGATTATTTGCATGTAAACCAGAAGACGGAGATATTTCTCACAGGTGAATTCTAGTCAGTGAAACCTTCTAAACAGAGTGTCTCACTGTGAAGACGTTGTAAGGCTTCTAAAGGACCTTTGTCTGGCAATCCTTCTCCATCAGAAGTGTGCTTCTGGGAGTATGGGACAGGGGGAGGGGGCGTACCTATGATCCTGTACTTGATCACAGGAACTGGGACATGTGCTGGGAACACAGCGGTTAACAGCACAAACACTGCAGCCAATCAGACGAGATCTTCTATTAGTAACCATGGGACAGCGTGGGCAGGGTCATGAGGGGAGAAGGGGATGCGTCAGGAGGGCACAGTTGTGCCCAGGCGATCTCCAGGCCAGCCCAGTGCTGTGGCCACAGTAACAGGTCTGCACTCTGGAGTCTTGGGCTTGCTTGCCCCTTGTCCAGAGCCCCCACGACAATATCTATTCTTGATACTTCTGCTCTCTCTCTCTGCTACATGGAAATCCTATTTATTTTAGGTTCACTCTTTATTGCATTAGCTCATTCTCTGCCCCAAACCCTCTTACCTTCAGAACATGACTTCCTACTCCACTGAGCACATTCCCATGACCTCAGCTGCCCTTAGAAATCCTTTCATGTTTGCTCCTAGTTTCCTGGCATTCTAGAGGCAAAGGTAACCTCCTTCCTCTCCAGGGCTGGCCTCCTACCTGAGCCTCCTCCAAAACTTCCTTAGCCTTCCCCCATCCCATTGGGAGCACACACTGATTCCTCCATGTTTGCTTCCTCCCAGGCTTTCCTGTGTGCAGACACTGGTCCCACATGAAGATATTCTGACCACATCTTGAGCCTCCCTCTTCTATTCCATGAAATCTCTCTTACACAGAACTTTTGGTCCATTGGAAATGAATCTGGAATTTAGAATAGGGGGCCACAAAACTCATCTGCTATTTCTATTTCTTCACCTTTTTCCTATCTTCAGATTATTATCATCAATCTTAGTCATGGTATCACCATTAGCTTCCCCTCCCTGCTCTGCCTTTATGGAAAATATCTCCAGCGAGTTCCGAGTCTCTTGGAAGAACCATGGTCTCCCACAATCAAATCCCACTTCTAAGATGTATGAGGTAGGTGCGATGGGCAACTCACCTGGCCCTTCCAGCCCAGATACTATCCCTGTAATATGAGGGTGATATTTATGTTCGTGTCATTGGGTTGTTAGAAGTGTTAAAGAAATAAATCTTTTTAAAGAGCTTAGCAGATTAACGTACAAAGTAGCTACTCAAAAATGGAAGCTGTTCTTGATGTTTAGCCATCCTCTATCTCCCATCCAGGTAAGTGGAAGGAGTCTCTATCAGGCAAATCACTAGCCCTGTGCCTCGTGTGTAATTCGTACTCAGCAATAGAAATCAACCTGTCATAGGGCAGACTCTGCACATGCTGGGGTCATGTACTTGTCCCTCTTAGACTAATGCATCTCATGAGAAGTAGGGCTACTACCATCTTTTTATAAAGTCACTGTGTTAAACCCCAAGCAGGGGGCACAGATGAGCAGATGCTGGGTGCTGCCACCTTGGTCCTCACTCTTACACCCCTCTTTCCCCTGACAGCCTGGCCCCCGCACTGCTCCTTGCCCCTGAGAGAGGTTCCCCTCACAGGACCTCACAGCAGCCACCTCAGGTGGCTCATCTCTAGTCAACATGAGTGACGTCAATTTGGAAAATGACTTATGGTTTCCACTCCCATGTCCTATTTCCTTCTCTTCTGACTCATCTTCCTCCTTTCATCTCTTCTGTAAACATCTTCGGCAATTCTTCAAACTTTTTATATCAAAATTAGTGCCTATTTCCTAGGCTTTGACATTTCCATACACATTACACACACTTCTGGCCTTGAACCTTATTCTAAGGACTATGAACCCTCCTAAAACCACATGGGAATTTTCCTTCTGTATATCCAATAAGCTCTTCAGTCTAAACACATCTTATTTTCCTAAAACACACCCCCCCTTGAAAACCTCTGTTTGCTTTTTCAAAACCATCATTATCCCAGTGCAACCAATTTTTCAGTATAATCATTTGATCAATTCTATTGACTATCCCCCTAAACTGTTTCCTGCATCCATCCATGTTCCCCGTCTGACTGATAGCAAATGGTGGATCCCTGCCAGTCGAGTGGTAGAGACATGGGGGCTCTGCACGGATCCTGAGCCCCCCTCCAGGGGCCCCCCTCCAGCACATCCTCAGGTGAGGAAAGGTGGGCACTGCCACCATCATCACACATTGTGGTAGATGAAACCATGAGTTTAAAGTGAAATATGCACAGTTTTGGCTCTACCCCCTCCCACGCTTCTTAAATATGTGTGGTTGAGAGAAAGTTTTTAATATTTCTTCATCTTATTTTCTCACATAGAAATTGGGAACTCTAATGATACTTAGCTCACATGGATACTGTGCATATTAAAAAAAATAATAAAGGGTTTATTGCACAGCGTGCTTTCAACCAACGGTAGCTATGATGACTACTACTGTACTTATTTGTTTCAGTGATTGATTATTTACATTATGTGTTATATTCACATATTTAGCCTTTATTTTAATTCCCACCCTCACCCAGGTTAGAAGAATAGGGCTTTTGCTGCCTAGTTTGTGTGTGTGTGGAGTATGGTGTTCTATCTAGGATTTATTTTCTGACCTGATACAATTTCTCTAGTGCGTCTGCTCACAGAGAACTGTCCTCATTTCTGGGCATGCTGGGAGAACAACCCCCCCAAGACAGTTAGTGTTCTCACACTCTGCTATGAAAACCTTGTGCATGACTTCCACTGGTAAGTAAGACCTCGAAGTAGGTGTTGGTGAAGTGAAAGTATAACTGTCATTTCTACATTATCACGAAAGCCTGTTTATGCTCACAAAGTAGACAGCATGTGGTGCAGGGTCAAGCTGATTTTCCTGAAAGCAGACAATTGATGAATATAAAATGCTCTTTGCAGATCTAATAATTTTTGACTTCTTTTTTAATGTTTATTTATTTATTTTGAGAGCAACAGAGATGGAGTAAGTGGGGGCAGGACAGAGAGAGAAGGAGAGAGAATCCCAAGCAGGCCCTGCACTGCCAGCACAGAGCCCGATGCAGGGCTCGAACTCATGAACTATGAGATTGTGACTTGTGCCAAAATCAAGAGTCAGATGCTTAACTGACTGCGTGACCTGGGCACCCCAGATCTAATAATTTTTTAACTCACAAAAAACACCTATAGTCCTAAAAGACTTGATGTCAAGCATATGACTGGATCACTTTTTCAAATTTCCAGAATTACCTAAAGTATCGCATGAGGGAACTGGGTTCTAGAATAATCTGGGCTCATGTGTTGATGTGTATTGTATGTAGCATACTCCAACTGTGTTTTGAACACAGCTTCTAAACACTTAGTAAAAAGGTATGTCATTGCACTTAGTTATTTTTTAGACTAATAATGATCTGAAATCATCCTTTAAATTATGATAAACAAAATAGAAACAACATAAAAATAACTGATTTGTCATAAGTACAAAAGTGTGACCAAACGTTAATTTACTTTAGGCTATCAGCATTCAGTTTACCTATAGTATAAAATATTACTAATAACTGGTCATCTTGAAATAAAGTGATAGGAAATTATATTAATAAGAGTGGTACTCTTTAAGCATATAAAATATAATATAAGGATTTTTAAAAGCAAGAAATCAGTAACTTCAGTGAATTTGATCATTTTATTTTGTATATTTTGGGTAAAATCATTTAAAGGAGATGTATGATTTCATATATTTTTAAAACTGTAATTAGATGATTAGATATTGAAATATTTATGGAGTCTATGCTGAGTGCTTTTTGTTGTCTGTGAAGATAAACAACATGCAAACTCTACCCTCAAGGAAACTTTAATCTATTGATGCCAGACACATACAGTCATAAATTCAATAATGTAAGAGTTAAATGATAATACTTGGGGTAATAATTCTTTATATGCCTGCATAATGAAAAATACATGCCTAGTGAAAAATTGAAACCAATTGTATTAGCTCCATGATTTCAGAGACAGAATTTGGGTCCTTCCCTTGGCAGATGGCCCATGTGGGGAGTGAAATGATATAAACTGTCAGATAAATTAGTAAATGTCAAACTGCAGAATAGTATCTGGAATGCATCTTTCCACAAATAAACAAAAACATAAATATTTTTAATGATACAAAGTCAGGTATAACCAAGAAGATTTTCCTGTTTAAATATAATATGAAGAGGGGTTTTTTTTTCCACTTTCCAAGTTCCAAGAAATTTTATCAATCCCTAAAAATACTATAAATAGGATGGTATATTATTAAGGAGCACTTAGCCTGTGAAAATCTTGTGTGAGGCTGTGAAGATATGAGTGAGGAAAACAAACACATACCCTATGAAATTGCCATTCTATGAGGAAAGCAACTGGACACATACTTGGAGCAAAATTTGATCTCATGGAGGAAAATAAGTGGCTTATGTTCATGGATGTTGGGTGTAGACAGCTTTGTGTGAGAAGAATCAGGGAAGATTCCCTGAGATTGAGTAAGAACCAGCAAGAAAAAGCAGACAGCATGGAGAGGGAATACCATGAGCAAAAGCCCAGAGACTACAGAGCAAGAACGTTTTGATGAACTAATAGCATTAGAAAGATAATCAAGATAATTAATACTTATAACATTCTTGTGGACATGTTGAAAGAAAAAATACATATCCCAAAGTTAAGCAAAATGTAAGACATTTGCCCTAGTTTACTTAAAAATATGTTTTAAGACAGCTAAATGGAAAGATCCTTTATTACTGAGTGGATGAAAACCTTGTTATAGGCTCTACACTTCCCCGTTTTTCTCAATTGATCAGCTCAGCGAGCGATCAACCACCACAATGAGTCAGACCCACTGCCTGGTGAGTAGGATGCTACGACACATATTATATGATTTTATTTATATGAAGTGTCCGGAATAAGCAAACCTATAAGGACAGAGAGATTATGGTTACCAGTGGCTTGAGTCACTGAGGAATACGAAGTGAGTACTAAATAGTACCTGATTTCTTTCACTTGGCATGTCTCCAAGGTTTATCCATGTCATAGCATGTATCACATATTGTATATATACTGTAGCATGCAGCGAGTATAGGGTTGATTCCACCTTTTAGCAGTTACGATAATGCTGCCATGAACATTAGCACGCAAGCTTTTGCATAGACCTATGTCTTCAGTTCTCTTGAGTACATACATAGGAGTTGAATCACTGGGTTATGAATGCTTAACTTTTTGGAGAACTACAAAGCTGTTTTCCAAAGAGGCTGCCCCATTTTACATTCCCACCAGTAACATAGGAGTGTTTCAGTTTCAATTTCTTTATATCCTCACCCACTTTGTCCCTTTTTTTTCTGATGATAATATGATAGCATCCAGGTGGTTGTGAAGTGGCATCTCACTGAAGCTGTGATTTGCATCTCTTTAAGGACTGAGGCTCAGCATCTTCTCATGTGCGTACTAGCTGTTAGCATATCTGATCCTTTTCTCACTTTTAATTGAGTTACTTGTCTTGTGAATTGTTGAGTTGTAAGAGGTCTTTACACATGCTCCAAACTCAAGCTCCCTCTCAGAGACATGATTTGCAAGGATCTCCTCCCATGCTGTGGATTGTCATTTTACATTCTTGAATGTGTCTTTTGAACCACAAGTGTTTTCAGTTTTAATGGAGTCCAGTTTGTCTAGCTTTTCTTTTCTTTCATGCATTTTCTCTATCATGTCCAAGAAATTATTTCATAACCCAAAATTATGAAGATTTGCCCACATGCCATCTTCTGAGAGTTGTAGTTTTAGCTTTTCATTTAGGTCTTAGATCCAGTGAAGTTAATTTTTGCATTTGGTATGAGGTAGGCATCCAACATGACTGTTTTCATGTGGATTCTCAGTTTCCCAGGGACATTTGTTGAAAAAAAACATTTTTTTCATCCTTGAATTTTCTGGTCAGTCTTGAAAAAACTAAATTAGGAATGAAGTTATTTCTGAAATCTCAATTCTATTCTATCAGTGAATATGTTTCCATTAACCAGTATTCCCCAGTCTTGATTCTGGGTAGTGCTGGGTTATTAAATTGGGCATTATGAATCCTTTAACATTGTCATTCTTTTCAAGATTGTTTTGACTATACTGGGTCCCTTGTCTATCCCTATGAATGTTAAGATCAGCTTGTCTACTTCTGCAAAAAATGCATTAGAGATTCATTAATCATACATTGTAGTTTAGTTGACAGTTTTTGTGTGAGCTTGCCTTGTTTTTCTCCTTGTGTGTTGGGACCTTGAGAGAAGTAAGTGGCCCACACCAATGTGAATCTCCCGTGATCCCAGCCTAATGCCTGGTACATAAAGCAATTATTCAATAAATTGCTTTTGAGTTGAGTTTAACAAAGTGGGATAATTTGACAGTTGGGGTAATAAATAGAGATTTATTACTATATCAGTTTATACTCTATCATTTAAGAAGCTAATGGAACTGAGCTACTACTCTGAATATTTTAGCAAATTTACTTCAATTCACTTTCAGTGTTATTCAGCATTATTTAGAAAAGTAAGGGTGATGCTGCTTCCTACCACCACTGCGTATTTTGTTTCTGCAGAACTGAAGCCCAAATAGGTGAGGTGGCTGCCAAAGGGCCGTGGTTTAATAGTCATAAGACTGAGCCTAGAATTCAGCATTTTTACTGCACAAGCTTCTCTAACTGAAGGTTACAGTTTTATAACATGAGGAATGATAGTCTCCTTGGAGAAAATTTAATATAAAATTGTTAAATTACCTTTGCAGCAGACTTCCTTTGCCTCTTTTCATAAAAGTAACAGGACATAGTTGAACAATTATCACATACAATAAATACCGAGCCCAACATCCCCCCACCCCCGCCCCCAGTGGTCACCCTCTACCCTGTCCATCAGAGAGGAAGGAGTGCTTCCTATGAGGAGTTCTGCTTGGGAATGCACTTGCATTTCCATAGTTCCATGGCAAAGATTTTGTATTTTATTTGTTTGTATGTTTGTGTTTTTTTGCAAGCAATCATTTGAAAAAGTTAACTTTGGATTTCAGAGATCGTAATTTATTATTATTAAATTATTAATAAATACCCATGCTCTAATTTTCACTTCTGCTAATGAACAAATATATAAGTTTTGCACTATTGAACATGTATTTGCAAAGTACATCTCCATCTGGAGGCTCTGATTTAAATAATTGCCTTACGTTTTACTGAATCCAAAGATTAATCTAATGGAATGAGCTCACTAATATGAAGCTCAAAATACTGGCTCAGCATCCTGAGTGCTTTTTTTTTTTTCCAAAGGATAGTTATTTGACAATAAACTATTTGTAAAAAAAAAAAAAAAAAAAAAAAAACAAAAAACCTTCTTCTTTTTAAAAAAAAAAAAAAAGGGTACTCCTTCATGAAATTTGGGAGAAATATTATTAAGGGGGATAGTACAGCCCTGAGGTCTCTCTTCTTTCCTAAAAGAAGCATCTGATTTTTATAATCCTAGAATGTTAGCTTCCAATCTCTAAACATACACACACACACACATTTTTATTTTAAAAATGAAAAATTAAGATTTTAAGTATATTAGTTTATCAGAATGACCAAGAAAAAGCCTAAAAATGAATTTGACTTAAAACAGTTCTATACAAAGTAATGGCTAGACTCTAACTTAGACTTTTTCTGTAAATGTGGTAGCTGCCACGTGAAAACTGTATTGACTTCCGCTTGTGTGAACATTAATTCCAGGGCTGTGACTAGATATAGTTTTTTAGGAGCTGAGGCATACAGTTTAGTAACTCGCTGCATGGTCCAGGATTTCTTACCAGGAAAGTAGCCTGTGAAGTTATAGAAGAAACCAGCCACTTGGTCCCTTTATCTCTATCTCAGGTATGTTAGGCCAAAGTGGACATGACACGATATCCCAGAAAAAACCTGGTGTCCCTGTTTAGTGCAGTCTTGAGGCCAGTTATCTCAGCCTCGTCACAGAACATCTCTGGTTGTGGGATTTTCAGAGCAGGGGATCTAGTGGCCATGATTTCTAATTACATTATTAGAATACTAAAATTAACCTCGCTCTGTTAATTTCTTGTGTATAACCTTAGAAAAATTACTAAATGGTAAGACTCTGTTTCTTCCTTTGTTAAACATGGATGATACAGTGGCTTATGCATGAGCATTGGTTTGGGGTTCCTGCCCCAGTCTGTCACGAACCAGTTCTCGTGTCTACGGACAAGTTGGGTAGCTGGCGTGTGCTCCAGATTCTTCATCTGCAATAGGTGATGGCAAAAGTACTTACCTTTTAGAGTTGATGTGATGATTAAGTGAACTAGTGTGCATAAAGCATCCCAAATTCTACATTAAGTGTGGATAAATGTGACCTTTCGTTACCTAAGAGGCAATAAAACAGCTGCTAGCTATGGGGCATCTAGCCCAGTGCCTCGTTCATAATAAATGCATGATACCTATTCACTGTCTTTATTATCAGCTTTTCTCTGTTGATTATCTTAGGTATTCTTGATAGTATTAAAGAAAAGCAACATATTCTATTTGAAGAAAAAAGTACTTTTTTTAACAAATAAAATTTGAAAAAATGCTGATTGAATTTCAATTCCATATTAAAGGCATATTGATATGTAAATAAGGTTTAATATCCACATAAAACCTTGATGAAATTAGATTTTGTTTTTTCCTGTTCAACAATAATACAATTAAGCTCTATGACTATTTTTTGGATATTGTTATTTCTTGATCCTGTTTTCTAGTGTTTTATTTAGAAAAATTGTGCCAATATTTTCTATTTTCCAGTTTGGGTAGCCTGTCCCAAAACTGATTTTTTTCTTTGAAAGAAAATATTCAGTATTATATTTCATGAAGCAAATTTTTGCAATCTTTGCTATTGTTACTTTTATATCCTATTCTCTGTTTAATTTTCTTTCTTACTTAAAACGAAATGTTAAAATTAGGATCTTAATCACACCTATTAGCACACCCAATTGTTTAAGAGAGAAAGACATACATGATATTTTAAAGTGGTAGCCATTGTGATGAAGACAAAAGGATCCTCCACAGGTCACTTCATATTTCGTGAAAGATATGTCTTTGGAGCTGATCCAAGAGACAGCCCTTTGCAATTAAAGGCCCTTCCTCTTCTGGTTCTAAATCCATATATCTTTCTCTGTCCATATTTCAGAAAAACTTCTTATAGTGCAGATGTAATGGGACATAATCTGCAAGGTCTCAAGCAAGTCAGGGCACAGCAGGCACAATAGCAGAGAGAAGACCAAACGTAGACAGACTCCGTCCTGCTCAGAGCATGGGCCATGGCTGCCGCTGCCTCACAGGGGGATGAGGACTGAGCTCAAGAATGAGAACCAGCTGCCTTGTGGACAAGACTTTCTCAGGGAAGGAAACACTGTACTGGTCTGCGTTGTCCACTAAGGTTGTCGATCTGCACTTGGAGAATTATGGATACAAATTATACTTCATTGTGATCAGAAGCAGTTTGGTCCATGTACCAAAGGGTAAAGTTTTTATTTCTCTTTATTTTGTTCCTGGGTTTTGGTCAGTTGGGGTCCAGCCAGATACTTGTGACTTAACGTGGGCAGGACTAAGTGAATCAATAAGAGACAGACGAGCTCCCAGGGGTGTCCATGGCGAGGGCAGCTGTTTACAGCAACCCCATGTCCCCGAGTCAGGTGCAGGAACCCCAATGGTAGGTGAGAACTGGGGCTGGAGAAGACAGCGACATCGATCAGGCTGGTGGCTACGGCCACAGGAGGGATGCCACTGTCACCAGCAAGCCAGCAGTCATGGGGGAGGATGGTGAGTGTCTTTAATGCACTCTACTACCCTTCAGGGATGTTTGGGGGATCACAGGTCATCAACTGGATGTGACAATACACCATTTGTCAATAAGAGAGAGCCTATGGAGTTCCTCACTCTGTGCTTTGTGATGATATACATGGAAGATGAAAGTGGGCTTTGAAACAAGTACTATTTCAGCACCGTAGTAAGTGCAGCAAACACTATAAGTCAGTTGTCCCCAGGTTCATTCTTCCTTTTCCCTGCTAAAATAGAAACACTCTGTTCTAAGTGACCAAATGGCTACTCATATAGTCTCTATCTTTTTTGGATCTCCATGGTAATAGGTGTTCCCCATGTAGCTGAGTTCTATCCAGGTGGATGTGAACTAAAGCACTTTAGATTATTGTCCTTAAAAAAAAAAAAAAAGCTTGCCTCACACTTTATTATTATGGTCTGTGCATGAGTGTGGAGGTGGAAGCAGCCCTGAACACATAGGTGAGGGAAACACTCCTAAAGAATCGTGAGTCAAGCCTGTAGGACCTCTGTTCCTGGGGGACCTCCCAGAGCAAAAGCCCCACCTACGTGTGTGTGTGCATGTATGTGTGCATCCATATGTACATGTGTGTACCTCCATCCTGTTTGAGCCACTATTATGTGGCATATGTTAAAACAGCCAAACAAATAGGAAAACATAACTTCCAGAAGTAGGAATGGCGATTCATGAAAGCCCATAGTTATGAACACCAAGGAGAATTCCAGGGGTGACATCATGCAGTCAAAAGCTTGCACTCCAGGGACACCCATCAGAAATATGGAACTTCACAACAGACACATAAAGAACTTTCCATAAAACCCACTAGTGTTATTCCATTAACAGTATCAATGTCATAAACCGAGTACTTTTTTTAAAGCTTTTTTATTTAATTTGAGAAAGAGAGAGAGAGTTAGCATGAGTGGGGGAGGAGCAGAGAGCAAGGGAGACAGAATCCTAAGTAGCCTCCACACTGTCAATGTGGAGCCCATGTCCATCCCATGACCCTGGGATCATGATCTGAGTCAAAATCAAGAGTTGGACACTCAACCAACTGAGCCACCCAGATGCCCCCCTAAGTATTTTGATTAGCCAATTTTTATTTATTATGATAAATAATAAGTGATTATTAAGTTCCAATAAGTTATTAATAAGATTTAATAAGTGATATTGGATCTGTCCATTCAGAATGGCTAACATGGAACTGATGTAGACATTCCATGAAATGCAAATCTTTTGGTCTTCTCAGGAGTTCCTAAGGAAAACAGGAAGACCGGCCAGCCAGGAGGAAAGAAGCAACATGGCTCACAGCAGTAGAGTCCCCTAGAAAGTATTCTGTAAGGCGGTTTGCATGAGGCAAGGTCAAGTACACAAGCTCATGGTGATGCGGAAGGTTCCCAGCTCAATGCCCATGTCACGGGCCTTGAAGACAGACAGGTGGATGTCTCCTGAAGGACCTGACACCAGACGGTGGCATAAGATAAAGGGACCTTGAAATCTGTGTGCTTGCTGCCAGCAAACCTCCTAAACATAGTTTTGTGATCCTAATGACTGACAGGACTGAGGACTATAAACCACAGCTAGCCTATTGGATCCAGCGAGGAAGGACAATTCCTTAACACGCTGTGCCACAGGAAGTGTACTCGAAGAGGTAGTCACATTGTGTGCAAGGCTCTGAGCACCAGATCCATTCCACAAGTCACTCCGGCTCTTTGCTGTTCCCTGCACTGGCGCTCCTGGCCTAGAACTCTCCAAAGCTATAGGTAAGCTGAAGCAGATGAGAGTCAGTGAGAGAGAATGATGACTTCCATACATTAGCAGTGAGCCACTGAAGCCTGGTGGAGGCTGGGGGTATGAGGGCTGGCCACCAGAGTGTTGAGCCGGGGCGGGGGGCGGGGGGGGGGGGGGGGGGGGGGGGGCGCGGGGGGGTGGGGGGGGGGGGGGGGGGGGGGGGGGGGGGGTGGTGGTGGGGGAAGACAAGCAGCATGTTTTCCAGAATCCTGAAATGTAACGTTTATTTGCCTTCTTTTCTATGAATTCTTTTAATTCTTAAGAAAATTAAGTGAGAAATAGATTAAAATGATGAAATTACTATTTCATAATTGGAAGAAGCCTTAAAAGCCAGACAGAATTCTACTCTGCCCCTCGTCCATACTAGTCTCTGTTTTACAGACACAGAAATGAGGCTGAGAAAACATACTTGGCTTGTTAATCACACAGCCAGTCTGTTAAAGCACCAGGGCCAGTGTCTGGTGCTTTATTTCATGATGATACACCCATTATTCTGAATTTGAGTTACTCTACAATAATGAAAACCCGTTTTCAAAGTGATAATTTTGAATACCAATTTTTATGTCCTAGACTTTCTACTTTCCCCAAGATTAAGGTAAGGCATTTAGAATATGCAGCATTGTTTGACAGATTACTCTAAATGCATAGATTGTGACAGCATGATAACAGTGGTGGTGGTGGTAGTAGTAGCAGTAGTAGCAGCAGTAGTGACATAAGGGAGCTTAGTACTAATAATGAAAGGGTGTCTGCATGATTTGAAGCTGAGACCACTGAACATACTCATTGGAAAGAATCGGGAGTAGGAATCGGGTACATATTTAAAATTTAAAAAGCCAGGAAATATTTTTTTTTCATATTGAAAATTATTAAAGATAGTATTGAGATCCTCTGTGATAGTTTTATTAAGAAACCTGGTAGATTGGGTCCATAATAGAATCGCCTTTAGTCTGGGGAATTTCTAGGTGGGGAACAGTCATATTTACAAGACTTATAAAGACAGAAGAAAACAGGCCAAACTATAACCTAGACCCTGGTGGAGAAGTTCCTATATGTTGGAATACATCCAAAAGGAGTCAATCATCATCTTGAATAATTAAGATGTTGAATGAGACATCCCCAGAAGGTAGTTGACCTGAATCTTGCATGCATTAAATATAGACCAGAGTGTTGAGGGTCTCACTGAGTTTCGAAAGCTATTAACGTGTGCGTGTTCTCCCCCTCCTTCTTTCCTGTTAGCTGAATATAATTTATCCATTGCTTGCTAAGCTTCTCTCGCCCACAATATGCGCATAATTCTGACTTAGAGGGTGTATAGTATTCATACAATAGGTAAAAAAGAGAAAACTCTTCCTCTACCTCTTTCTCTTCATTTTTCTTTCTCTTTCTCCTCTGATGTCTTTCCATTCTCTAATCTTCCTGAGCAATCCCTTATAAGCCATCTGGTAGAGCCAACCAGGACAGATGATTGCACAGGATCAGAGAGGAGAGTCAGAGCCCCAGTAAATAGGGGTGGCCAACAAAGGGATGGAGCCAGAGGGAAGAACAGGCACCATGTGGGAGGGTTGTCTGGATCGGAGTGTTGAATCTCAAGCAAAGCAAGGAGGGCATCAAGTCACAGAGGAGTACAGCCCAGGACAGAGGCCCCGAACATGTGCAGGAGGAAGTGATAACCAAGCAGGAGGTGAGAGCAATAGTAGAAGCCCAGCCCAGTTGTGATGAAGAGGACAACTCCATAGAAAAGGACGTGGCAGCAGCCATAGGAAACTGGATGTATGTAGGAAATATGATCCAATACATATAGTAAGGATAGAGGAAGCCACATTCTCACTGTCAGTGAATGGGTTTACAGTGGAGAGGAGGGGGACTGTGGGAAACCCTATTCAAATTGGAAGTGTCAGTATGAGCTCATGATAAGATAGATCATAGATAGATGATGGATGGATAGATAGATAGATGACAGATGAATGACAGATAGATAATGATACATGGATGGTAGATAGATGATAGATAGATAGATAGATAGATAGATAGATAGATAGATAGATAGACAGACAATAGATAGATGATAGGTGACAGATAGGTATATGATAGATAGATAGATAGATAGATAGATAGATAGATAGATAGATAGATAGACAATAGATAGATGATAGGTGACAGATAGGTATATGATAGATAGATAGATAGATAGATAGATAGATAGATAGATAGATAGATAGAAGGTAAACAATAGATAGGTGGATGATAGATGATAGATAGATAGACAGGTAGACATATATATACACAACAGATAGATAATGGATAGATAGATGATAAGAAGGTAGAGAGAGAGATAAGTATCCATATACTAGTTCTCTGTATGGCTAGACTATATCTAGATATTCATATAATGTTACATGAAGTATAATATTCTTGATGACATTAGAAGGAACAATCTAGAGTTAATAACTCATAGGTAGATGTACTCCAAGCACTTTGCAGAGTCCAGTGTTTCTACATTCAGCTAATTTCCACACCCCTCAGGTCAAAATTGATGGACTCCATTTAAGGAAAATAGTAGGAAGATAAATGATCTCCTCAGCCACTCCAGGCTTTACAGTCCATGGCAGTCCTGAATTACCAGATACTCACAGAGCCTTGTGGCATTAGATTGATAGGGATGGTATAAAGTCAGCCGCACAGATACTGATTAAAGCTAACAAAATGGAAAGAAGAGTGCCAAAATGTATTTAAAGAGCAAGATCCTCTTGAGAAATAATATGAAGCTCCTTAATAGTTGGAGATTTTCAGTTCATTTTAAAGTTAGAATTCAAATCAGCAAAGGAAGACCTTATACAATAACTCAGAAATAGAGAATTGGGGGGATAATATACTAGAACACTTTGAATACAAATCAGTCTGCACCTCTCCGGGAGAAATTCACAGAGCACTCACAACCACATTTGCGCCCCCAGGCAGGCTGCACCAGAATAACACTAAGGGCAGAGGCAGACGTGGGAGGTCTGGGGGACATTGGACACGTCTCCCTTCAGCCCACCTCCTCATGCAGAGGAGCTATGGGTGCTGAGATAAGCCAGTGCTGGAATCAGAGAATTGGGTCCAAGGAGCCTTCTCCACACCCTGCCCAGTGTCTTTCTCCCAATGTCTGTGTTTTCTAAAAATAACATCCACAACATTTTCTCTCACGTGCCTGAGACCCTCCACTGAGCAGTCTTGTAGGCAGTCTGAGGAATGGTCCCTTTTAGGCTCTTGAACCTGTACTCATTCTCCAGGGTTCTTTGTGACAATGGCAGCTGATTTAATGAGTCTTGTAAGCATATAATCCCACCTTTTCATCTATACTCCAACCCTAAATAAGAATGAATGGTGGCTTCTTGGGGGCAAATGCTTTTCTCTTAACCCTCTAAAATTCTAGATCCCAGTTGTTATAAATATTGAAATACTAGTTGGCCAGAATAGATGAAAAAGAATTTTCCGGCAATGTTCGCAGTCCACGTGCTAGTTGGAACACGTCTTAGAGGCAGTCAATTTTATGTAGCCAAATAGAATTTGGGAATTGAGGGTGTGTGACAACCATACTTTAAGGAGTCACTCTGTCTTTTTTGTACATATGAGGAGGTTCCTATTGAAACAATTATTTATTTTGTGTCATAAATCCTGAAAAAGAATAGCTACATGGACAACGCTCTAAAAGCAAATGGGATGACATGAATAAAGCACAAAATGCATAATGACTCTGATGAAACTAATGCCGAGCGGTGAGAGCTGTTCAGGAAGCCAGGCTTATAATTGGGCAAAATGACCACAGCCCTCTTACTGCAGCCGCATGAGAGATGGGGACCTTATAGGCTGCTTCTCGGGGGTCAGCCGGGGACTCTTCGGTGCTCAGTAAGAGAGCCGTGTGTAACGTAATGTCCTTTCCAAGTATTAGGGAGGAAAACATCCTGACAAATACAAGCTTTAAAACTTACCTGTGGGATCCTAACTCTCATAATCAAGTTTTGGGAAACAAATGATCAGAGATTTAACTTCTGTGCAGAACATTGATCCTAATATTGACAGGACTTTAGGGGACTGGTTTGGCCTGTGTCACCTATGCAACTATCCCTAGCACTGAAGTTGTGTCATTATCACCTTGGTTATGGAGACCAAGGAATTCAAGCAGAGAGAGATTGTATGATCTACCTGGAGTCACGAAAGTGGTGTTGTTCACACCCCAGTCCTAAATCTCTGACTCTTCAGTGTGATCTTTTCCCACCATATAATAGCTGCTCTTTCTTTTCTTTCTAAGAAAATCTAATGAGATTTTCATGGTGTTGTTTGAATCAGGGAAATTAGAAGTTGGTTTCATAATTATCTTACTTTGACCCTGTTGCTTAGAAACATTTTTATTAATAAAATGTAAATATGGAATTTAATGACCTTCCCAACATTTTTAAATTGGGAACTATATATAACATAAAAACAAAAACCTAGGGGTGCCTGGGTGGCTCAATCGGTTAAGTGTCCGACTTCAGATCAGGTCATGATCTCGTGGTTTGTGGGTTTGAGCCCTGCGTCAAGGTCTGTGCTGACAGCTCAGAGCCTGGAGCCTGTTTTGGATTCTGTGTCTCCTCCCCTTTCTCTGCCCCTCCCCCCTCATGCTCTGTCTCTGTCTCTCAAAAATAAATAAATGTTTTTTAAAAAAAACCTATGTAAAAGTAGAACATTGGTTAATGTATATTTTATAAATATTTTTCATATTTATAAATTTCCATTAGAAATTATTTTAGTGACATTTATTATGATTATGACAGATGTGCAAATCTTAATCAAAACAAGAGCATGAAGCATAAAGTAGACATTTACTTCCCATTCTTCCACCTTTTCTCTGCTACTCTCTGAAGGTAACCAGAGTTACTGACTTCTGTGAAGTCTTCTAGAAAACATTTAAGTACATGTGAACATATGCAGAAGCTTTCACTGTTATGCACTTCTATGACTGGTACTCAGATTTTTATATAGTTTTATATCATGCATACTTTGGCACCTTGATTTTGTTTAATTTAATATAGGACACTTTCATTATGTAACCTTTATACTTGGCTTTTGGAGTACCTCTTTAGTTTTTCTTCAACCTGGGTAGGTGTTCCATTTCATATTATTTTTATTGATTCCTTCCTAGTCTATGAGGAAATATTGAATCAGTGCTGGGTCCAAATGCTTAAATCACTTCTCTCTTTGATCTAAATTCCCCCCAGGTGATGTCCTGGAGTCTCTTGGCTAAATGTCATGTGTAGAATAATTACTCCCAAATTAATATCTCTAGACCTGATATGTCTGCTGAACTCTGGATTCACAAATAAAGTGAGTTAGTTGGGGTCTTCCCGGCGATATCTCAGTGGACTCCCTAACTGAACATATCCAAAGCAGCATTCTCAGTTCCCAGCCTCAAACCTGCTCACAGTGGAAATCACACTCTCTGATAAACGGCACCTCTCATCTTCCAGTAGTTCAAACCAAAAACCCTTGGTAGCCCCCTCACAACCCCCTTTCTCACACCTTACAGCTAAGTCATTAGAAAATTTTTTCTGTTTTATTTTCAGAATATACCTGGGATTTTACTTCTTCTTACTATCTCCACTTTCCTTTTTTTTTTTTGGTCCAAGGAAATTTCCTGTTTCTCACCTCCATGAGGTAATGACTTTCTAACTGGTTTCCCTCATTCCATCCTGGGTTGTACTGAAAACTGTCTCTAGGCAGAGCGCCCTCACCTAATTTCAAATTCATTGTCTCCTGAAGACAGGGAGGACGGGGAAGGGTGAATACCTGTGAGCAGATTTTAAAGTCCTCCTGTGTCCATGCTTAGGCTTTGGCCATTTCCTATGAAGAGGGAACCTAATAGTCAAGCAATTGATTAGTAGAAGAATCTGTGAGAAGCATAACCTCCTTCCCAGAACATTTAATCAAGGATCATTCTAGTTGGAATAACAGATTAATTAGGCTCAAGTATAAAGTTTGAGAGTATGAAGCATCAATTCCCTTTTTCTTTTTAATTTATATTCAAGTTAGTTAACATACAGTATGGTTGTGGCTTCAGTAGTGGAACCAAGTGATTCATCTGTTAAATAGGACATGCGGTGCTTTTCCCGAAAAGTGCCCTCCTTAATGCCATCACCCATCTAAACCACCCACCACCCTCCAGCAACCCTCAGTTTGTTCTCTGTGTGTAAGAGTTTCTTATGGTGTGCCTCCCTCTCTGTTTTTATCTTCTTTCCCCTCTCCTATGTTTATCTGTTAAGTTTCTCAAATCCCACATATGAGTGAAATCATGTGATAATTTTCTCTGACTATTTCACCTAGCATAATAACTCTAGTTCCATCTACAATGTTGCAAGTCCAAGATTTCATTTTTTTATCACTGAATAATATTCCATTGTATGTATATACCACATTTTTATCCATATGGGCTCTCTCCATATTTTAGCTATTGTTGATAGTGCTGCTCTAAACATTGGGGTGCATGTGTTTCAAATCAGCATTTTTGTAACCTTTGGGCAAATACCTAGTAGTAAAATTGCTGGGTCGTAGTTCTACTTTTAATTTTTTGAGGAATTTCCATACTATTTTCCAGAGTGGCTGCACCAGTTTGCATTCCCATCAGCAGTGCAAAAGAGATCATCTTTCTCTGCATCCTCACCAACATCTGTCCTTGCCTGAGTTGTTAATGTTAGCCATTCTGACTGTGTGAGGTGGTATCCATTGTGGCTTTGATGTGTATTTCCCTGATGATGAGTGAGGTCAAGCATCTTTTCATGTGACTATCGGCCATCTGGGTGTCTTTTTTGGAAAAATGTTCATGTCTCCTGCCCATTTCTTCACTGGATTATTTTTTTCTTGGGTGGGGGCTGCTGATACCAGGGGATATGCACTGCATTGCAGGGGGCCGGTTTCTGCCTTCACGATTCTAAGATTCCATCTGGAACTCTACATGATCATTGATGTACTCTCTTAGCGGTATGTGAACTTCACCTGCAATGTCCTGTTTACATTTTCTTTTTCATCCAAGTGTCCAGTTCAGTTATTTCTTATACCCACACCGAGTAGTGTGACCCCAGACTCTATGCGCCTATTCAAAGAGGTCATGTACCTTTCAGTCAGCTTCGTTTTTGTGCATGATATGAAAGGGAACTCTTTCTTCCAAATGTTTCTAGCTTCCAGCAGGCTTCATACAACACTTAACGAAAGGTCAGCAAGTGATGCACCACAGAGATTTAGGACAAATATTTTAAAAAGAGAACCAAGGGATGCATGGGTGGCTCAGTCGGTTGAGCGTCTGACTTAAGCTCAGGTCATGATCTCATGGTCTGTGTGTTCGAGCCCTGCCTCCTGACAGCTCAGAGCCTGGAGCCTGCTTTACATTTTGTGTCTACCCCTCTCTCTGCCCCTCCCTTGCACACACTCTCTCTTTCTCTCAAAAATAAACATTTAAAAAACAACTAAACAAACAAACAAGCAAATAAAAGAACCCAGGAGAAATATGGCCAGAAGTTAAATACTGGGATCAGAGTAATATCTAGTGACTTTTGCGATGTCTAGAACATTTGGGAGAGAGGGGAGAAGCAGATACTGCAGAGTCAGTCAGTAAACTGCTTAATTTCCTGCATCATTCACTTATTCAGCAATTTAATGTATCTGAAACATTGGTGCCTACCACAGTGATAAAATGTAAATAAATAAATGCTGTTCTTAAGAAGCTTATAATAAATATAATAAACACAAAAGATCCTATTTTTTAACTGCAGTGATTAATCTAGTAGAGAGTGTTAGGGCCAATTTGGCTCTCTCTCTTAGTTGTAAGGAACAGATAGGCCCTCAGGCGTTTTCCTTTATGTTATCCTAGACATCAAAGATAGTAGGAAGAGTAGAGCTAAACCCCATTGGAACTATCACTCATGACACCTGGCAAACTGCCAGGAAATGAAGCAGAGAGAAATGGAGAACAGGAGAGGAGGTGGGGCAGAGAGCCGTCAGTGTGGTCTGGCTACGGTAAGGGTTATATATGTTATACCGTGTGCTTTGCTTGGGGAATTCTTGATCCCCAAACAAAGAACATATCCCCTTTTGTGTCCAGTGTAAGATACAGAGTCTGGTGTATGAGGTCTAGTGTAAGGTGGGCCCTACCTTCTCCTGACAACTCTGGATCTGGTCTGACAGGAGCAGGCGGGTCACAGAATTTCCTGTGTTCCTCAACAAGCAGTCTCAGTGCTCTGCTCACCTCCAGGAAGAACCCAGTGGAGCAGGTGTGTCAGCAGGCGTTCATTCATCAAAACAGACTTACTGAGTCTATTTAACAATTTTTTAGTTTATTTATTTATTTTTGAGAGAGACAGAGACAGAGTGAGTGTGGGAGTTGGGAGCTTATAGAGAAAGAAGGAGAGAGAGAATCCAAAACAGGCTCCACACCATCAGCACAGAGCCCAACACAGGGCTCGAACTCATGTCATGAAACCATAGAGATCAGGACCTGACCCAAAACCAAGAGTAGGATACTTAAGCCACTGGGCCTTCCCAGGTGTCCCAGGTGTCTATTTATATAAAAGGAGACAATATGGTCACTTACTTCAAAATTGGATCGTTGTTGCAAGATCGGCAGTTACCTTCCCATCAGCCACCTGGAGTCCAGGACAGAATTACAGAAGTGTGCATTTGGTTGCATGTTGAGAGAACAACTGAAGATAAAGCGCATTAGTAAGTTAAAGTTATTTCCTCACCCAAAGCACCAGATGACACCAAGGACACTGAGGTCCTTGCTCCCACTGCATCCTGTCCCAGGAGCAGCCTCGGCGCAGCTGACTCCTACCTCCCGTCTGCTCTCACAACCTGACAATTACCTTACATTCATCTGTCCTATGTTCTTTCATCAAATTCCAAAGTTTCTTTCCCCTGAGCACTTTTTTTCCCATCTTTTCCAAGGTTAGAGTTGTCCAGGTTTTTCTTATATCTCTGTTTTTCTCTCTCATCAAAGTTGATATTTGCGTAAAGTTGCTACATTTTTCTCTTGAATATATTTTCTCCTGAGTTAAGAGGCAAGCTTTAAAACCAGGGATCCAGGTTTCCAGGGGGTTCAGAGAGACTATAATACCAGCAGTAAATAAATTGCAGTTTACGCTGTTTTCAAAAAATAGTGGGACACCTGTCTGGGAGAGCAGTCAATTACCACAAAATGTACACTAAATTACACCTATCCACTCATTCTATCCATCCCTTTAATGGACATTCTGCTATTGATGGGAGTCTTTTCTATTCTATCACTTTAATAGAGGTCCCACTGTAAACAATGCCCAGCCTGGGTGCAGGCCATTTACTTCATATTCTGCACATGTGTTATACAAAGTAATGTTAACAAGAAAATCATATACTATATAAGTGCCTCAGTAATTCTTCCAGGAGGTATAAATTAATTTATGATCTTGTCCATAAGTTAATGAGAGGACAGTCATGTATGATATTGATTCTAACTACAGTGATAACCACAGATAGTCTGAAAGAGAAATCAGTTGTAGGGGCGCCTGGGTGGCTCAGTCGGTTGAGCGTCCGACTTCGGCTCAGGTCATGATCTCACAGTTCGTGGGTTCGAGCCCCACATTGGGCTCTGTGCTGACAGCTAGCTCAGAGCCTGGAGCCTGTTTCAGATTCTGTGCCTTCCTCTCTCTCTGATCCTCCCCTGCTCATGCTGTCTCTATCTCTCTCTCAAAAATAAATAAAATATTAAAAAAAAAAAAGAGAGAGAAATCAGTTGTAGACCCCAAAGTGGCTTTTCAGAACACAAGGAGTGTCTAGAGTGAGTTTCTGAGAAGTCTATGGCAATCACAGTTCTTTCTGGAACATATTCTAGTATACACATGTTATTGTGCATCAACCCAACAATAAATAATAAATAAATTCTTCGTTAATTCCCAGGCCTATAAGTAATTCTCATTAATACATCAAAAAGTCACCAGGTTATTTTAATAATATTATTCACCATTGAGAATAATTTCGACATATGGATCAATTATATGGGACTTAAAACTAAAATGCTGAATCCTAGTCATGAACACAGATGACAACCTTACCATGAGACTCTAAGTGCTTTTCCATTTTAAAAATCAGTATTAAGTGGGACTGAAGCTTGTCTTTGAATGAACTGGTGATCATTCCCAGATTATGTTCTTAAGCAGTTATAAATCTTTATTCAATATTATATGGCCTCAGATTGGATTTCTATGGTTTCCATGGAGTGTTTCCAGCAGAATCTGGTGTTTCAGTATGAACATCAGGCCCAACTCTGTTACATCACCTCTCAGAGCATATGGCTCTTCCCTAGAAAGAGGGAAGAGTCATGCCCTTAACTTTCAGAATGGCGGCAATTGTCTCAAAAGTGTTGATTCAGAAAGTTTTGGTTTTTTTGCTTTTGGTTGGACAAACTAAAATGTGTCCCAGTTAAATCAGAGTGGTTACTACTGTTGCAGCCATCAAATGACCCAAAGTCCCAACATGAAAACGTCCCACAGAGCCGCCTCCTGTCTTGAGGGAGGACTCAAGATGGCAGAGAAGTGGGGGCCCAAGGTTCCCTCATCCCTCAAACATGACAGCATTGAGGCCAGAACACGTGGGATTCCAGGAATTGGGGCTACAGAGTGACAGAAACACCTCCAGGGCCCTACGGAGACAGCTTGGCAGGACAGAGGGTTACTTCAACAGAGAAATCAGCACAGCTGGTGGAAGGTCCACACTACCACTATGAGCAGGGAGATAAAGACAGAGACACAACAGCAGAGAACATGACATACACTCCAAAAACACCTCCTGAAGAGCCAGACCCTGGACCTTTTTAATATAGTAGTTCTCACAGGTACAAGACATGCAACGAGCTATTAAAACACATAAAAGAACCAAAACTAGCCAAAATGATGAAATGAAAGAATTATCCTCAAAAGAAATTGCAGGAAGAAAAGATAGAGAAATGCTCAAAACAGATATAAACATTATATCTGAACAAGAATTTAGAATGATGGTCATAAGACTAATAGCTGGGCTTTAAAAAGCATAGAAGACAGCAGAGACTCTGCTGCAGAGATCCAAGACCTAAGAAATAGTCGTGACAAATTAAGAAATGTTGTAAATTAGGGAACCCAGGTGGCTGGATTAAGCATCTGACTTTGGCTCAGGTTATAATCTCATGTTTTGTGGGTTCGAGCCCCACATTGGGTTCTGTGCTGACAGCTTAGAGCCTGGAGTCTGCTTCAAATTCAGGATCTCCCTTCTCTATCTGCCCCTCTTTGACTCACACTCTGTCTCTTTCTCTCAAAAATAAATAAAACATTAAAAAAATTTTTTTTTAATTTTTTTAATGTTTTATTTATTTCTAGGAGGGAGAGAGACAGCGTGAGCAGGGGAGGGTCAGAGAGAGAGGGAGTCACAGACCGAAACAGGCTCCAGGCTCTGAGCTGGCAGTCAGCACAGAGCCCGACGCGGGGCTCGAACCCACGAACCGCGAGATCATGACCTAAGCGAAAGTCGGATGCTTAACCGACTAAGCCACCCAGGCGCCCCACACATTAAAAAATTTTTAAAGAAATGCTGTAAATGAGTTACAAAATGAACTAGATGCAGTGACAACAAGGATGGAGGAAGCAAGGGGAAGTGAATAGAAGATAAAATTATTGAAAATGATGAAACTGAGAAAAGGAGAGACAGGAAAATAACCACCTCCTATCTTGTAGGTAGTTTCTTTTCCCAATATGCATTTCTCCTTCCTCTAAGGCAACATCTAAATCTTTCTGTGGCAAATTAATCACAAAATTTATTATCCACACTGGGATACTTTGGTAAGTTTAGTGGGGCACTATTAATAATTATACCAAGTAAGCAAGGTTCAACTGGGATTGCTGTGGTAAACAGGACATACATCATCTTAGCCTGTGGAGAAAAGTCTCTCTTCCATTGCCCTTTTATTTCCAATTCTCATATCTCCAACAATGCCCTGCTTCTGTTTCTTCCTTTCTCTGGCTCATTTGCTTTTCCTTCAGTTAAAGTAACCTGAGCTTTATCTCCTTCCTCTTACCTTCATGAAAGAGAACTAGTGAGACCATTCAAACTTTTTTCACAACTTCCTAACCATTCACTTATGTATCCAGTTAAATATTAAAAACTTCATTATTTAATTTGCCAGTGACTGAAGATCCAATTCTGAGCGAGTAAACAAGTCTGATCCCCGCCTCAAGGCACTCAGAAGATAGGTGTTAAAAAATCCATAATTCCATGGAAACCAAGGGGAAAGCATGTCACCCTTACTGCAGAGGCCAACGTGGCTACCCAGAGAAGAGACTTCTGAATAATTAAAGATGAGTAAGAACTTGCTAGAAAGAAAGTGTTCTAAACAACATAAACAAAGACTATGTGTTCAAGTTTTAAAGTCATTAAGGCTGGAGAAAGCAAAGCTGTTTTTGCAAGTTGCTGCCATGATCAGGTCGGTCTCGGGGAAGAATATCTTCCTAATGTTCTATTGGATTCCTTCCTGAGATCAGGTGGTACTATCGTGTGTTACAATGGCAGCCACTCAGTTAATGCTGAGGACAAGAATTGGCCAGAGTGTTGGAGGCCAGCTCCGGCAGGTCCAGGGGTCCCTGAAGGATGAATGGTGTCGGCGAGAGAGAGAGTGAGAGAGCCCCAAGATCCTTTCTGATCACCAGGCAGGCATCTCCGTCCTGTCAGTTTTGGTGTCCTTATTTATAGGTCAAATGTTAACATGGCATCAGGAAATGGAATTTTTATAATGGATAGCTCTCTGTGATAAGATGTTTTTGGAAAATGTACAGAAACAGGTTTTACAGAAGTCTTCTTGCAGAACTGCTCCAATTATAGTGAGGTTGAGTAACTAAGAAAATAACAAGGTGTTCACATTTTAATAACGCTAAGATTAAGTCATTGGTTTGTAGATACTCTTATCCATCCTCATCACAGCTGCCAGGGTAAGGGAAGGTGTTTGTGGAATGTAGGCCTTAGGGAAGGGGCTGCTATACACCATCAGTTAGCAAAGGTGTATGTAGTAACTTATCTTCTGCCCTTATCTGTTTCTTCTCTCTAAGTTAGGCTCTTTGTCTCCAGGGAAGACTTGATTTTCCAGTTATATGCTTTATGGCACCGGAGAGCCAACCATACCTTTAAAGAGTTTAGCTCATTTCCAATACATAGAATAGCCTCTTCGAGTGCATTTACCTTTGTGTCTACTTTTATGATTTCTTGAATAGCTAGGGCATGAAAGACATTTTTGGTTAGTTGATTTACATGTTGAGCTGTATGAACATCTTGGACTAACGCAATGGTAGAAACAGAATTGTACATGTAAAGGTCAATCTTTTATGAGTAAGGGCCATTGGCCTGTTTATAGCTTAAGAGAAAGTATGGAGGGAAACAGGACCTTCTGGAGACACGATGTCTGTTCCCATAATCAAAAGAAGTTCCCACAATAAGTTCCTTCACAAGGTGCAATCATCATACCAGGGCCGGAATAAGGGGACAAGTCACTCCTGATATTGATCAACAAGGTACCTTAGGGGTCAGTGTTCAAGCAGAAATAATTGAGTGGGGGTGGATATCAGTTGTCATCTGATTGGCAAGAGACCGTGCAAACTTGCTTTAACCTCACCAGGAGTTTCTCGACTAGTGGGCTCAGAATGGCTCCCAACACCATAGTACATGTCATAACCTTCACACAGAAGTCTAACCAAAATGACACGGATCCTTTTATCCCAAATTGTGGGCTCTGCTCTTCCCAATAAGGCAAAGTGACAAAAATAAGCCAGAAAATGCTCTAATTTTGTTTTCATGATGATAAAGATGTGGATGACAATGGCACTACCATTTACTGGGTGACTTCTATTACCAAACACTGTCAGAATATGTTGGACATTGAATTTCCCCATAAGCAGACTCTCCCAAAAAGGACATGGGAGATGGTCCTGGAAACACTAGTGATGGGTGAGAGAAAGTAGTACAGAGATGGGAAAAAAAACAAAATGAGTGTTAGTGAGTGGTCACCATTCTATGCTCAGCCCTGCATGGGGCCCTCCAAGAGGCTTAGCCAGACACAGTCCTGAGCTGTCCCCAGCCCACCCAGAATTTGGAGCCCAAGGCATTTATCCACTGACTCCTGTCCACTGTGGCCAAAAGCTGCAATGCAAGAGACCAGCATTATTAAACTGGGCTCAACTTGAGCGAACAGCAGCTTATCCAGTGTATGCAGGACACCCAGAAACTGAGATGTTTCGTCGCAAGGTAGAGGATGCTATAAACAAGTCCTTGAAACTGAGGCAATTCCAAGGAAGAACTTTGAATAATCAGTTCATTCATGAAGCAGATCCATAGAAGTATAATTCAGAAAGTCCCAGAGAATGTCAGGTGTCCTGGTATTGGGGGAGACGGCTGGGACAGAGACAGTCTGTGGGAACAGTGTACCTCTGTCCCCGGCGGATACAGCCTGCAGACTCCTTCATCTCCAACAGGTGTGTGTCTAACAGTCTTGAAGAACTGGCCATTTTAGCTGGCTTCTTTCATCCTTATTTTGTTGGTGGTGGTGGTTGATCTTTTCTAATAGATTGTGGGCTATGTGAGTGGAAGAACAAGGTTTCCTTCTCTGTGGCACCACACAACTTAGCACATGTCTGGCATACTGCACTTAAGTCAAGAATCAAGGAAAAAAGGAAATGGCAGAGAAAGCAAAAGAGAAAGAATATTTAACAATAATGTCTTATGCTTTTTGAATGCTTTACATGTCGGGCACTTTATATGTATTTTCTAATTTCTTCATATTAACCATTCTGTCATGATGTCAGCTTCATTAGCTCTGTCATATAGGTGAGATAATGCACATTTGAACAGGATAAGTGATGTGCTCAAGTTTTCATAAGCAGAAAATGGAGCGTGCACTTGAAATTGTGTCTGTTTACATTAAAAAATGTAAGCACTCATCCAAAATGCTATGCTGCCTCAGAGGAAGGAGGCAAGAGGAGAACGCAGTTGGGAAAGCAGGGAAGGAAAAAAAGAGAGTAAAAGAGAAGGTGAAGGAGGACCAAAGAGAGGGAGAGAGATTATAGGATCAGCTCTTGCGAGAGAAGCCATCACAGACTTTCCTGATGGTTTTCACATGTGAACGAAAAAGGTCAAGAGAAATCATATGGAAATAAGAAGTTTCCTGAAATGTTTTCTTGGAGTTATTTAGTTTAGAGGCATTTTGTGACTTGTCTATCTCTAGGGTAGAATATGATTTCTATATTTGATACAATTAAGATTAGAATTGCATGCTCATTTAAGTAGGTGAAGATTTATTTTCTTCTGTAGCACTGCAGAGGAAAATAAATACATAAGCTGACCAACTATGGGATTAAAATAGAGGCAATGATTTCAGATTTCTGTCTCTTTAGTAATTTAGCTTTAGGATTGTTTTGGTAAATTTCTAGATTTAGAACAGAGATTTAAAAGCATGATTTAGATTTAGAACCAAGAATTGCGAGTGCTCAATTCATTTCCAGAGTCTGAAAGTGCCTGTTTCACATTGTTTCCTGCCATAGCATGGTTTATTGTTTTAATTTTCAACACAAATTTTAGGGTTTTCAGGAAAGGACCATCAGCAAGACCCACATTTGGGATTTGTTCTCCAAATCTCACTGTGGTTGAAGGATCTTTCTTTTATCAGAGAGATAAAGCAAAGCCAGTGCATCTCAGACTGGATGCAGTTTCAAATATCATCCGAGCTTGACTACATCTGTGATAACTGTGCATGTCCACCAGCTGAGATAACTGGGAGAGTATTAGACCTTCACTCTTTAGAAATTGTTCTGACTCAGGAATAAAAGGTATGTGAGGTATGGATATATTTGCAAATAATTCTCTGGATGTCAGATTCACTTCCCAGTGAAGAGTAGACATTAGGAAAAGTTTTCCACTCACTCCAATTGCCATCACTGAAATAAAACCAGTATATAAATTCTTGTAATGAGGGAAAGGAAAAACAAGGATAAAAAGTAAAAATATACAGAAATATATTGGTAAAGATAAAAAATGGCTTTTTGGTGATGTTTCACTAATTTAGAAGTAGACAATTAAAAATCCTCCTAAATGTTCACAAAGACAATTCCTTCTCCTTTGACGTTGCCCTAAGTCTTTGCTTTGAGGAATGACAGAATCTGAATGATGGGTTTCTCCATTTTTCTGTGACCTGTTTACATCTGTACATTTCATAAACACTTATTGGGTGCCTACTAGAGGTTGGAGGAAGTGGCTTGTGCATCAAGTGTGAAAAGAGCCATGAGAAGCTCTTCAGAATGTGAAGAATGAAGGAAACATGATGTCAAAGAAAGATCACACTAATCTTACAGTGACCAAACCTAAGGATATGGAAACTTGTGGTTTATTTGATAAAGAATTCAACATAGCTATTTTGAGGAAGCGCTAAGAGCTACAAGAAAACACAAGACAATTCAACAAAATGAGGACAACAATACATAAACAAAATGAGCAATTTAACAAAGAGACAGAAATTTAAAAAATGAACCTAAGAGAAATTCAGGAGCTGAATAATTCAGTGAATGAAATTTTAAAAATGCCATCTACATGTGATATAGAGAACATCTACAGCACAATAGACCAAGGAATAGAAAGAATCAGTGAGTTAGAGGATAAGAACTTTGAAATAACCCAGTAAGAAGAGAATAAAGGGAAAGGAATAAAAAAGAGCAAAGTAAACCTATGTGATCTTTGGAATACTATCAAATGAGCCAAAAATCAGGATCACTGGGGGGTGGGGGGGTGGGGGGGGAAGGGGTCCAGAAGGAGGAGAAAGAGAAAAAAGGAGAAAGAAAGTTTATTTAAAGAAATAATGACTGAGAACTTCCCAAACTTGGGGAGCAAGTGGATGTCTAGTTCACAAAGCTTATATGTCACCCCAATACTTCAATCCAAAATGATCTTTTGCAAGACACACTATAATGAAACTATCAAATGTCAAAAACCAAAGACAAAGAAAGAATCCTAAAAGAAACCTACATTTAGTAAGTTTACAAAAGAAAAAGAGAAAGAAATCAGAGTATTTCACCATGAAAATACCAATTCACAAAGATAGCCAAAAAGGGAGAGAAAAGAAAGCAATTAATACAATGGCATTTGTAAGTCCTTACATACCAGTAATTACTTTCGATGAAAATGGATTTAATTCTCCAATCAAGAAGAACAGTATCTGGATGAATTTAAACCACACACACACACACACACACACACACACACACACGGCCATTATGTGACCTATACGAACCTCACTTCAGCTTTAAGGACACATAAGCTCAAAGTGAAGCAATGTAAAAATATATTCAATGCCAGTGGAAAGCAAGAGAATGGAAGTAGTTGTGTTTCTATCAGACAAAGTGGAGTTTAATCCAAAAATGATAAAAAGGGAAAAAGGAGATCATTATGTAATGATAAAGGGGTTAATTCATCAAGAAGGTATAACAATATAAAAATATATACACCCAGCACTGAAGCAACCAAATATTTAAAGCAAAAATTAACAGATATGAAGGGTGAAATAGATAATGATGCAATAACATTAAGAAATATAAATACCTCACTTTCAGCAATGGATAGATCATCCCGACATAAGATCAGCAAAGAAAAGTTAGATTTGATCTAGATTTTAAACCCAGTGAACCTCATGGACATAAGTAGAACATTCCATCCAATAGCAGCAGAATACATATTCTTCTCAAATCCGTATGGAACATTCTTTAGAATGTCCATATACTAGGACACAAAACAAATCTTAGCAAATTTAAGAATATTGAAACCATACCATGTTTTCTGACAACAATATGAAACTAGAAATCAGCAAGAGGAAAGCTGGAAATTTAACAAACATGTAGAAAATAAACCACACACTCCTTAACAATCAATGGGTCAAAGAATAAATCAATATGAAAATTTATAAAAATACTTTAGAACACATAAAAATTGAAACACAACACAGCAAAACCTATGGGATGCTGCAAAAGCAGTACTTGAGAGAAGTTTGTAATAATAAATACCTGCATTTTTTTTAAAAAACTCGAATATAAAAAATTAGACGGGAAAGAAAGCAAAAATAATATAAAAACAGAGAGGGAGGAATAAGAGACTTTTAAGTACACAGAACCAACTGAGGGTTGCTGGAGGGGTATTGGGTGGGGGGAAGGGCTAAATGGGTGATGGGCATTAAGGAGGACCCTGGTTGGGATGAGCACTAGGTGTTATATGTAAATGATGAATCACTAAATTCTATTCCTGAAAAAAAATATTTTGATTAAAAAAAAAAAAAACTCTACTGCAAAGCTATAGTGCTTACAATGTATTTTCTGGAATACAAATAGACACATAGACCAATGGAACAGAACAGGAGCCCAGAGATAAATGCAACATATACAGCCAACTAACATTTGGGGGTCAAGAATACTCAGTGGAAAAAGGATAGTCTCTTCAACAAATGGTGTTGAGAAAACTGAACAACCACATACACAAAAATGAAATTGGACCCCAGTCTTAAAGCACTCACAGAAATTTCCTCAAAGTGGATTAAAGAATGAAACTATTAAAACACCCAGAAGAAAACATAAGGTAAAAACTCCTTCACATTGGCTTCAGCAGCAATTTCCTGGATATAACAGCAAACGCACAAATGACAAAAGCAAAAGTAAATAAGTAGGACTCATCAAACTAAAAGCTTCTGCACAACAAAAGAAACAATCAACAGAATAAAAATACAACTCACAGAGTGGAAGAAAATATTTACAAGCCATCTGTCTGATAAGGGGTTAATATCTGAAATATATAGGGAATTCATACAACTCAATAGCAAACAACCTGATTTTAAAATGTGCAGAGGAACTAAATAGACATTTTTCCAAAGAAGACATTCAGGTGGCCAACAGACACACGAAACGATGCTCAACATCACTCACTCATCAGGGAAATACAAATCAAAACCACAATGAGATACCATCTCCCACCTGTCAGAATGGCTGTTATCAAGAGGAGATAGTAACTGTTGACAAGGACATAGAGAAAAGGGAACCCTCCTGCATGGTTGGTGGGAATGCAAACTGATACAGCCACTTTGGAAGACAGTACAGGGGTTCCTCAAAAAATTAAAAATAGAACTACTACTTGGTCAAGCAATCCCATTTCTAGGTATATATTCAAAAGAAGTGAAAATAGGATATAAAAAATATCTGCACTCTTAAGTTTATTGCGGCATTACTCACAATAGCCAATGAAAACAATCAAAGAGTCCATCACCAGATGCATGGATAAAGGAGATATGCTTTATACCCAATGGAATGCCCCTCAGGTGTGAGAGGGAAACCTGCCATGTGTGAGAACGTGGACAGATCCTGAGGGCACTGTGTTAAGTGAGGTGGGTCAGGCAGAAAGACACATCTCGGGTGATATTACTGACCTGTGGAATGTATAAAGCCGAACGTGTAGAAAGAGAGGAGGATGATGGTTAACAGGGTTGTGAGGGGATGGGGAAGATGTAGGTCAAAGGGTGCAAACTTGCAGGCAGAAGATGAAGAGGTTCTTGGGATCTAACACATGACATTATGGAGACAGTTAACAATATTATAGTATATATTTAAAAGTTGCTAAGGGAGTATATAATTTTTTTAATTTGCTTTTGAGAAGTAGAGAGCAGCAGGGGAGGGGCAAAGACAGAAAGAGACAGAGGAATCCAAGCAAGCTCCATGCTGGCAGCTCAGAACTCCACACAGGGCTTGATCTCACCAACCATGAGATCATGACCTGAGTCAACATCGGAAGTCTACACTTAACTGACTAAGCCGGGCAGACACTCTGCTAAGAGTATATTTTCATTGTTCTCACAACAAAAAGTAAAGGATAATTATGTGGTAAACTGCAGGTGTGAATGAAGCTACGGTGCTGATTGGGTTGCAGGACAAGGTGTATTGAATCAGCACACTGGACCCTTACTTACGTGATGCTAATTGTCAATTAAACCTCAATAAATAAACAATAGAGAGAACAATACTGGGGACAAAAAATATATACAAATTATTACCAAAAAAAAGTGTGGGAGGGAGTGTGAAGGATGGCGGGAGGAAAAGAACTGAGGGAACAGGGAAGACTTTAGGCAAGATGATGGGACACACGTGGTGCGGCAGGAACAGCCCTTGGTGCCTCGGGGAGGGCAGGTGTGTCCAGCGGAGCAGAGAACAGAGTAGGACACTGGATAAAACAAACGCTGATGCCTTCGATCCATCCAAGAGCAACAGACAGAATGATGCGGCAGGCAGACAGACTTTCCCCAAGTGATAGCCTCACAGGGTAATTAACGCAAGATGAAGACTCACTGTCTCAATGAGAGCAGTGGCCTTTGCCACTGGTGAATTTTTTTAATTTTAAATTTTAATTGCTTGATTTGAGATTCCACTTCCATTTTGGCATGACCTTTGTTAGAAATGTTTGAAATAGGATCACACATGAAGCAATGAGAACACTGCTGAACTCCACCAGTGGGGAAGAACCGGGACTATGGCCCCAGGGCTCTCTGGGGTCTGGAACAAGCAGAGGCGACCCCCAGCTTACCGCTAACTAGACACTGCTGTTTGTGCTCCCGGGACTCACCTGTGTCTATGCTTCATGCATGACTTAATGGCTAAACTGCTTTTTGAAAAAATAATTAATTTCAAATGGGTCTTTCATCCTGAATTTAATGGAAACATGTCTACTATTCATTTTAAAAACATCTTGGGAAAATCATATACTCTTGGACTACAGTGTTCCTAAAATGGTCACCTGTCAAATGATGGCTAAAATTTAAGAACATCTGTCTCCAAGATCAGGACCCAAGAGAGATTTTTAAAAAATCCATGGAAAATAAAACTTTTTCTTCTTTCTTTTTTTAAATGTTTATGTATTCATTTTTGCGAGAGAGAGAGAGAGAGAGAGAGAACATGAGTGGGGGCAGGGCAGAGAGAGAGAGAGAGAGGGAGAGAGAGAATCCCAAACAGGTTCCATGCTGCCTCTGTTCCCTGTTGAGTCCGACTCAAGGCTCGAATTCAGAAGACATGAGATCATGACCCAAGCCAAAACCAAGAGTCTGATGCTTAATCGATTGAGCCACCCAGATTCCCTTGAAAATTTAGGTTTTTAAAATGTCACTTACACACACTGTAACTAGATCTATGAAGAACACACATCTACACATTCATAAACAGGTATATATGTCAAATGTTTACATATATGTGTGTAGGATCAGTATGTATTTATATCTACAACAACATATTTGGTTTGACTCAGTAGCAGGGCTTCACTGTGATGTTTTGTCAACCAGTCACTATAGTTTGGTTGTTCAAATGTGCTGTTGTAAGCCCAGTGGATCAGATGGAGGCATGCTTTACAAAATATTTAGACACTTTATGGAATGGAATCTAGGGTAAGTATATTCTGAATCTGCCTGATAAATTTAATCAAAACAGCACATTTTAATGAATAATTACTTTAAGTGTGCCAGTGTTACTCCTAAAAGCATTTAAAGCTAGTTCAAAGAAAATAACAAAGAACCAAACTATATAAACACACATCAGTTAACTGAGGGGAAAAACAAAAAATACAGATCATACTCTACATTTCTGGAATAACTGACTGAGACCTATTTGTACAGTAAGGCTTCTCCTTTCTTTTCCTTCTGCTCCTCATCCTTCATCAATTGGAAAACTAAAGGAAAAAAGAAATTAGCACTTCTTTATTGACAAAATATTTTTTAGCTATACCAATCCTCAACTTGTTAAGCTCTTTCCTGTCGCACACTGTCTGATGGAATAGAGCTTCACCTTCGTGTACCTTCCTTTTACAGAGATTGGGGCACAGATTATGTAACAGCTCATACGTGCTCAATACTTACCAGATACCAGATGCCGGCTAAGAACGTTCCCTCCTGAATCTCATGATTCTTTCAACTTTCCCATGTGATAAATACTGTTGTTATCTTCACTTCATAGCTCCTGGAGTCCTGAGAGTGTTAAATGATAATCCTATGTGAGACATACCCAAACCCTGCACAGCCCCAGCCAGAGATCTTAACTACCCTGTTACATCATGAATGTGCCGGGCCTCGTGGTATTTCTCCCAAACATGATCACTACGTATAATATATCAAGAATATAATATGGTACTTGTTACTAAGTCAGGCAATAATCACATATTGAGTAACTATTGTTCACATTAATATTTCATATGCATAACATATTAAGTTATATGATGAAATGCCTCTAATGTTTATTTCAAAAGATGCCATTATTATTATTATTATTATTATTATTATATTTGGTTATTTTGAAAACTCCTTAGTCATTTTATTTTTATTTCAACAAATGCAAAAAAAATTCTATATTAGTATTTATTTATTGTTTTCGTATCTTATTATCACAGGATTGTAGTCTAATCCAGAACATTAGCCGAGTCTATATAATTTTCACAGTAGATGCCAGGCATTTTTCCTTGTCAACTGCACAAGCTATAACTAAATAAGGTGATGACAAGTCTCTGTTGAGTTTAGTCCACCTTGTCCTGTGCTCTGTTTGCGCTCCTATTCCGATTCAGTGTAGCGCAGGAATGGCAGCCTGTGGACACCAGACAAACCGAGAGACACATGGAGTTTGCCTGTTTCCAGATTTGGGGCATTGGTGAAAGCACGTGCTCCTGACGGGGACGTGGGAGAGGATTTAAGAGACAGTGTGTGAATCGATGCTGCCAGCACATAGTGGTTTCTAAGCCATTTTCAAAGTTCATAAGCCATATTTAATAGTCCATATATCTCTCTTTTGACTATATCTGTAGCCTAGAAATTCTCCAACACTGGCCTCTTTGTTCTTGGTCTCTATATGGCGTGCAGACCCTGAGAACTTCCCTGTGCTCTAGGTCTGTGTGCAAAGTGCTGGACACACAAACATAGCTGGCCCTGTTACTTTACTGCATATAATTTAGGGATTAAAGAATGATTCAGGTGGGACCACAGTATTGCAGGCATATTGGATAAAGTGTTACAGAAAGAGGATCAGAACGTCCCTCTCTCAGTACATTTAACGAGGAAGGTGGCTTGCTTATCACAGCACCATCAACGCACATCAGTGCATTTCACGTGTACGAATAAATTCGATGGACCTTCCCATTCTGGTGACACAGATTTGTAAATCCCTAAGTACTTTTTCCTGCGACATCTTTCTCTGTAATTGTCTCAGTTGGCCAGTTTTATATGCTTCCCTGTTCATTCTCGTCCATTTTTGTTTGTTTGCTTTGTTGTTTGGTTGGTTGTTATTCCCTGAATCAACATGCAACAAAATTTAACAAAATACAGGTGCAAAGTATCTGAACACTCATGAGATAGTGTTTTGATGAATTCAATAGAAGGAAATCTAAGTAAGTATGGATCCGGGAAATTCTAGCAGCTGTATTTGGCATCATGATTCTCTGCTGGTCTAGTTCAGGCAAACACAAACACACACACACACACACGCACACGCACACACACAGAAACAGTCCTGAGAAGAAACTGTCCAGGTTGGAAAAAAGGTTTCTGTAAGTGAAGGAAATAGGCTTTATTCAGGCATGTTCTATTTGACTGCTTTCCAAATTTCCCATTAAGCTGGATATAAATGTAAATTTGAAGTGCAGAATTGAGAAAAATCACTATTTCCCAAATTCCCAACCGTAAACATATTCACAGATACAGTTGTGAAACTTGGAAACCATGAGGGAAAAATGTCTTTGCATTACATCCCTTGATAAATACATTCCTTTTCCACTTAAAATGTTGCAAACAATCCATTGTGACATTCAACTTGAATTAAAGGTTATGCGTCTTCACTGCAACTGCTTGGATCAGGAACTAGCATCTGACTTGATTAGTTTCCTTTTCTTGGAGGAGGGATGGACACAGAAGGCGGGTGACCACAAGCAGGGAAAAGAAATCCAAATCTAAATTCTCACTTCAGAAATGTGTGAGTTAATAGCAAACATGCAAATTGTATAGACAGTCCAAAATAAATGCTAAATATTAGTAATTACTAAAGAAACCCAAGTATCCCTCCCTGCCTCTTGAGATGTAAGTAAAATGCTTGGAATACCCCCGATTCCATAGATTTAGGGTGCCCAGAAGTATGGAAAATATTTCAAGTTTCACATGTAGATATATTATAAATTTGCATTTATATTTGAAGTCAGAGGCTATTTTATTTTTCTTCTGTATTCTTCACCCTCTCAAATGTCAGAGCAGATAAGAAGGGTTCATTAAGTGGCATTAATGGTATCATGTCAAGTTAAAAGCATAATGACTTGGACATGGTAGCATTTAAATCAACATTATTTAAACTGAGTTAAATTTTATTTCTTAATTTTTTGTTTTAAAATTTTTGTTAATGTTTATTCATTTTTGAGAGACTGAGAGAGACAGAGTGTGAGCGGGGAAGGGGCAGAGACAGAAGGAGACCAGATCTCGAAGCAAGCTCTGAGCAGTCAGCACAGAGTCCAACTAGGGACTCGAACACACAAACTGAGAGATCATGACCTGAACCAAAGTCGGACGCTTAGCTGACTGAGCCACCCAGGTGCCCTGAGTTAAATTTTAAAAAGAAACTTTGTTATTTGGAGCAATAAATTTTGTAATTCAATTTACTTGTAAATGATTAAAGTGTTAATATTGTTATCAAGGGTTCACCTAAGAAAGGCAAAACCACAGATTTCTGGCTGGTGTTGTATCTAATGTAAACCCTGCACTGGTGTATCACAGAGTATCTAGGAAATTTTGATCATCAGGAGAAATGCAAATCAAGTCATTGGAAAGCAGGAAGTCTTTGGAATTTTTTAGGTGTTTAAGGGGAGAAAGCCAAATGACACAGGGAAAACAGAGAGTAGGTGAAGTGGAGAAGTCCTTTGGAAAATAGAAACCCCCCAGCATGCAAGGCATTTAGAACTGGGAGAAAAGAGCTAGGCTGTCTTCCGCTGCTCTTTCTGCTGCTCAGATGGTCTCCTGGCACCAGGAGGTAGCGGATCCGTATGTTTGCTTGTGCGGTGTGAGCAGACAGCAGAGAGGCAACCACTGTCAGATGGCAGTGACCGCTTAGACCCTGCACTCCCGTCCTGCCTTATTTGTTTTAGGAAAGAATCACTTTAGCTCGCAGAGAGAAAAATGCTACAACACTGAACTTGTTGACTTGATGTAGAAGAGAGCTAAAAGTGCCCAGCTGGTAGGGCTCCAGATTCTCTGACCTTTGACAAGACTCAAAGGTAAATGTGACTGTGGGGCCGCCTGCCTCAGTACAGTGATATATTTTGAGAGTTTACTTTTGCATTTCTTCCCTTTTTTTCTCAACTGACAAATCCTTGATATACAATATTGCATTATCTTCAGGGGTACAACACAGTGGCTCACTATTTATATACATTACAAAATGGCCACCACTGTACATGTAAGTCACCATCACTCACCATACAAAACGGTTTCAATGTGATTGACTATATTCCCTGTGCTGCACTTTATATCCCCTGACTGATTTATTTGGTAACCAGAAGTCTGCCCTCCTCAATCTTCTTCACCTATTGATCCATCCCCCCACCTACTGCCCCTGTGACAACCATCAGTTTGTTCTCTCCATTAGTCTCTTGGTTTTTTTGTTTGTATTTTAGATTCCACATCTAAGTTAAATACTATAGCGTTTTCTTTCTCTGACTTATTTCACTTAGCATAATGGCCTCTAGATCCATCCATGTTGTTCAAATGGTAAGATTCCATTGTTTTTTATGGCTCAGTAATATTATTTACATATACCCTGTCTTCCTCATCCATTCATCTATGGATGGCAGCTTGGGCAGCTTCCATACCTTGGTTATCATAAATAATCTAATAATGCTGCAATAAACATAGGGATGCATATATCTTTTTAAATTAGTGTTTTCATTTTCTTCTGATAGGTAGCCAACCGTAGATTTACTGGATGACATGGTAATTCTATTTTTAACTTTTTGAGGAACCTCCATACTGTTCTCCACAGTGGCTGCACCAGTTTGCCTTCCCACCAACAATGCAAGAGGGTTCTCCTTCTCTACATCCTCATCAACACCTGTTGTTTCTTCTGTTGTTGATGTTAGCCATTCTGACAGGTGTGAGGTGATAACTCATTGTGGTTTTGATTTGCGTTTCCTTGATGCAAATGTATTCCCTCAGTGCAGTGATATATTTTAAGAGTTTACTTTTGCATTTTCTTAAGTCTATTCCTGTCACTTTAGATGAGAATGTTTCGAACTTACCATCTGCATTTGTAGGCAATACTCACTTCAATAAGCTCAATAAAATGTCATGCAGTATATTTCTGACTCTGCCAGTAACCCAAATAAGCTATTTTCCCCCTTAAATGTGTTTCAGTTTCTCCAATGGTGAAATATATCAACGTGTCTCTTGCCAGCTGAGAGTGATGTTGTGAGTACAGAACATTCTGCTAAAGGTCAGAAGCAGGATATAAGTCAGAAATGTGTCTGGTTGAATTTCAGGAGTTTAGACAGAGACATATTTTAATTGGATCAAATAGGTTATAGTACTAGTAAATCCATTTCAGATCCTTCGAGAACATGCTGATATAGTGATTTCTGCAGTTGAACAGTGAAACAACCTTATGTCTGGATGAACTTTAAGATCATCCCGAAATAAGGACAAAAGTTTTACTCGCATTTGCTTATCTATGGTGCATCTACCTTATTCTTGTCTTGTTCTGCTCTTCCTCTGCTTTACGAAATACAGTGTTTGCTAGAGTGAAAGCACTGAGTGAAAAATTCATGATTTGAGATTTATCCAAAAACAACACACACAGGGTCTACCTCCATGATGTTTTTATTTCCTTTTAGTCTACTTTTAGGACACCTTACAATTTCAGTTTTCTTGGTATGGTGGGCAGAATAGTAACTCCAAAGCACTAGAATCCCCAGAACCTAAGAATATGTTACTTTATGTGGCCACAGGGTCATTGCAGGTCTGATCAATTCAAGGACTTGAGATGGGGACTATCCTGGATGACGCAAAGGGCTCAGAGCACCTGATGAGGTGAAGAGAGGGACCCCACATTAGAGGCCAGGTGAGGACAGAAGGAAGGCAGCTGAGGTGACACAATCATGGGCACGGGCCAGGAGCTTGGGGTGGGGGTGGGTGCAGATGACTTCCAGCAGCTGGGACAGGAAGACATGGTGGCCTCCAGAGAGCTTCCAAAATCATGCCCACACAGTGATTTTAGCCCCGTCATGCTCACACATGCTGACTTCACACATCTGACCTTCAGAGCAATAGGGAAATAAATTTGTGCTGCTGTAAGGCACTACATTTATGGTAAATTTTTACAGCAGCAATGGGAACCTAATACAATTGGTAATTCATTTTGAGTTCTAAGAGTAGACCATGTTAGTCTTAATAAAAAATTGTGTAGCTCATATGAGAATGTCTACATAATGGATAAACTGTATAGACAGAGGATATTTTTCCTCTAATAGAGAAAATCAAATACAAATCAAATCCATGGAGATTCAAGGAGGAATCTCTTTACCATCTGACACACTCTGTAAGTCACTATTCCTCAGTCTTTAAAACTATTTTTCTCATTTTTATAGCATGCCACAGAAACTCAGGCAGACCTCAGAGAGAGCAGTGTCTATAGTAGAGATGCTTGTTAGCAGAAAACTTATCAATATTGATATTGATAAGCATATGGATATTCTCACATCTACACATGGGGGCAGACACTGTGGAGACACACTGGGGTTCTGGGGCCCTGGAAGGCACATGGTGGTCTGGGGTATGTACTTAACATCTGAGTTTTGAACAGCAGATAGAAACTCTAATTCTTAAGTAAGGCCCTTTCATAAATAAGTTATAATGGGCCAGTGCTTGTTATGGTGGGCCAGGAAGAGACTGAAACACAAAATGATCTGAAAACCTTGGGCAAACAAAGAAGAGATACCCACATCAGATGCAATAGGGTAAATATTCTTTTCCACACCTGTTTTGAGATTTTTACCAATTTCTTTGTTTAGGTATAAAGTTTAAAACCAAACTCCTTACTTATATATCTTCTACATCAGTATAGATGTAATTCTATTCCATGGATTTTTAATCCTTTACTATAAGCCAACTCAAGGTGGCCGCAGATGGTCCACTAACATCACAGGGACCAAACCCTGCCCACAACAGGCAAAGAAAACCACTGCAGATGACAGGACTGAAGCAGGTGCAGCTCAGCCACAACAGCAAGGGCACCCACTACACACACAGGAGCCACCCCTGAAGCACCAGATTCTGGTGCACAGAAGACACTGCACTGCAGGGCACAGCAGGACCTCTTCTTCATTAGGCCATGATTTGCAAGAACAGGAGGCACAGCTGACATTCTTAACATAGAGACAGACCCAGAAAGTGAGATGAAATGAGGAAATAGAGAAATACATCCCAAATGAAAGAACAGGACAAATCACAGCAAGAGTCCTAAAGGAAAGGAAGATAATTAAGATGCCTCACAGGGGATTTAAAGTAATGGTCACAATAAAAGTCACTGGATTTGAGAAGAGTGGAGGACCTCAGTGAGACCCTCAACAAAGAGATAGAACACATAAAAGAGAATGATTTGGAGATGAAGAACTTAATACCTGATATTAAAGATACACAGGATGGAATAAATAGTAGACTAGAGGAAGCAGAAGAAAAGATTGGTGACCTGGAGGACAGAGCAATGGAAAGCAATCAAGCTAAACAGGAGAAAGAAAAATAATAATAAAGGAAAATAGACTCAGGGAACTCAGTGACACCATCATCTGCAATAACTTTTCATATTATCAGGATCCCATATGAGATTAAAGGGGGCAGAATATTTATTTGAAAAAAAACAATAGTTGAAAACTTCCTCAACCAGAGGAAGCAAAGAGAAGCCCCAACAAACTCAACCCAAGAAGGTCCACACCAAGACACATAGTAATTAAAATGGTGGCGGGGAAGTGACAAGGAGAAAAATTTATAAGCAGCAAGTGGAAAGAAGACAGTTACACACAAGGGAAACCCCATAAGTGTATCAGCTGATATTTAGCAGAAACTTTCTAAGCCAGAGGGAGTGGTATGATACATTGAAATGCTGAAAGAGGGGAAAAAAAAACCTTGCAACTAAGGATACTCTATCCACCAAGGCTATCATTCAGCATAAAGAGATAAAAAGATTCTCAAACAAAACTTTAAGGAGTTTAACACCACTAAACCAGCTTCAGAAAGACATGCTAAGGGAAATTATTTGAGTGGAAAGAAAAGGCCAAAATCAGGAATAACAAATTAGGAAAGAAAGAAATCTCACAGTTACATAAAAACATAATAACATACAAATATAAACAGATTAGTATGGAGGTTAATGGACAAAAGTAGTAAAATCAATTAAATCCATAAAAATCAGTCAAGGGATTCACAAAATAAAAGGATGTAAAGTATGATATCATTACATAAAATGTGTATAGGTGGAGTAAAAATTTAGTTCTTTTAGGACTGGATTCAAACTTAAGTGACCATCAACTTAATATAGACTACTGTATACACAGGATGTTATGCATATGCCTAATGGTAATCAAAAATTTAAAAATCAGTAATAGATAGGTAAAACACAAAGACAGAGGAATTCAAGTATATTAAAAAGAAAGGAACAGAAAAGACCACAAAACAAATAACAAAAAGGCAATAAGTACATACCTGTCAATGATTACTTTGAATGTAAATGGAATAAATATTCCAATCAAAAGACTTAGGGTGACAGAATGCATAAAAAAGCAAAACCCCTGGATACATTGCCTACAAGACAGTCACATGCAGATTGAAAGTGAATGGATGGGAAAGTGAGGGGATTATGCAAATAGAAAGAAAGAAAGCTTGGGATGGGGCACAAGGATGGCTCAGCTGGTTAAGCATCTGACTCTTGGTTTGTTTTTTTTTTATTTTTTTTTATAATTATTGTAATATCTTTATTTATTTTTTTTACAAATAGTTTATTGTCAAATTAGTTTCTACATAACACTCAGTGCTCATCCCCAAAGTGCCCTCCTCCATGCCCATCCCCCCCCTCCCCCCCACATCCATCAGTCCTCAGTTTTTGTCAGCATTCAAGAGTCTCTCATGGTTTGCCTCTCTCCCTTTCCCCCACCATTTCCGCCCTTCTTCTCCCCCTTGTTCCTCCGTCAAGTTCCTCCTAATCCTCCTATACGTGCAAACATATGGTATTTGTCCTTCTCTGCCTGACTTATTTCGCTCAGCATAACACCCTCAAGGTCTATCCATGTTGCTACACATGGCCAGATTTCATTGTTTCTCATTGCCATGTGGTATTCAACGGTATAGATAAACCACATCTTCTTGATCCATTCATCTGTTGATGAAAACTATAGAAAACTTATGAAGGAAATTGAAGAAGACACAAAGAAATGGAAAAACATTCCATGCTCATGGATAGGAAGAATAAATATAGTTAAGATGTCATTACTACCTAAAGCACTCTACACATTCAATGCAATTCCAATCAAAATTGCACCAGCATACTTCTCAAAACTAGAACAAACTATCCAAAAATTTGTATGGAACCACAAAAGACCCCGAATAGCCAAAGTAATACTGAAAAATAAAACCAAAACGGGAGGTATCACCATCCCAGACTTCAGCCTCTACTGACTCTTGGTTTTGACTCAGGTCATGATCTCATTGTTCTTGAGATCGAGCCCCATATTAGGCTCTGTGCTGACAGCATGGGGCCTACTTGAGATTCTCTCTCTCTCTCTGTCTCTCTCTCTCTTTCTCTCTCTCTCTCTCTGTCTCTCTCCCTCTCTCTGCCCCTCCCCTGTACTTTCCCTCTCTCAAAAATAAATAAATAAGCATTATAAAAAGAAAGCTGGAGTAGCAATACTTATATTGGATGAAATAGACTCTAAAACAAAGACTGTAACAAGAGTCAAAAAAAAAAAAAAGACACTATGTAATGGTAAAGGGAACAATCTAACCAGAGGATACAACAAGCGTACATATTTATGCACTCAACACAGAAGCACCTAAGACATAAAGCAACTATTAGCAGACATAAAAGATGAAAATGAAAATAATACCATAATAATAGTAAATTTTAACATGGCACTACACCAATGGACAGTTCATCCAGGCAGATAATCAGCAAGGAAACACTGGCTTTGAGTGACACATTGTGTTGGATGGACCTAACAGGTATATTCAGATCATTCCATCCTAAAACAGTACACTACACGTCTTTTTTCAAGTGCACATGGAACATTCTCCAGAATAGGTCACATGGTAGGCCACAAAATAACTCTCAATTGGTTTTTAAAAAATTGAAATTATATCCATCTTTTCCAATGATAACAGTATGAAACTGAAAATCAATCACAAGAAAAAATCTGGGAAGAACTCAAATATTTGGAGGTTAAATAACATGCTACTAAATAATGAATGGGTCAACCACAAAATCAAAGAAAAAATAAAAAATTCATGAAGACTAATGAAAAGAAAACACAATGTTTCAAAATATTTGGGATGTAGCAAAAGCTGTACTAAGAGGAAAGATTATAACAATCCAGTCCTACCTCAAGAAATAAGAAAAATATCAAATAAACAACTTAAACTTATACCTAAAGGAGCTAAAGAAGGAAGAACAAACAAAGCCTAAAGCCATAGAAGGAAGGAGATAATAAATATTAGAGAAGAAATTAGTGAAATAGAAACTAAAAAATATATAGAACAGATGAGTGAAACCAGGAGTTGGTTCTTTGAAAACATCAACAAAATTGATAAATCTTTAGCCTGATTAGTCAAAAAAGAAGAGAGAGGACTCAAATGAATCAGAAATTAAGGAGAAATAACAACCAACACCATAGAAATTTATGAAAGTTATTTACCAACAAACTGGAGAACCTAGAAGAAATGGATAGATTCCTAGAAACACATTACCTTCCAAAACTGAGTCAAGAAGAAGTAGAAAATTTGAATAGACTGATTACTAGCAATGAAATTGAATCAGTAATCAAAAAACTCCCAACAAATAAAATTGCAGGACCAGGCAGCTTCACAGGTGAATTCTATCAAACATTTAACGAAGAGTTAATAACTTTTCTTCTCAAACTATTCAACAAATAGAAGAGGAAAGAAAGTTCCAAATCCATTCTATAAAGCCAGCATTACCATGATAGCAAAACCAGTTAAAGACACTACAAAAAGGAGAACTACAGCCTAATATCTCTGGTGAACACATGCAAAAATCCTCAACAAAATGTTAGGAGACTGAATCTAGCAATACATTCAAAAAATTGTTCACCGCAGTCAAGTGGAATTTATCCCAGAGATGAAAGTGTGGTTCAATATTCACAATTAATCAATGTGAGACATCACATTAATAAAAGGATAAAAAAACATATGATCATTTCAATAGCTGTAGGAAATACATTTGATAAAGTACAACATCAATTTAAGATAAAAAACACCCAACAAAGGGGTACCTGGGTGGCTCAGTCAGTTGGGCATTCAACTTCAGCTCAGGTCATGATCTCACGGTTCTTGGGTTTGAGCCCCATGTTGGGCTCTGTGCTGACAGCTCAGAGCCTGGAATCTGTTTCAGTTTCTGTGTCTCCCTCTCTCTCTGTCCCTCCCCTGCTCATGTTCTGTTTCTGTCTCAATAATAAATAAAAAATATTTTTTAAAATGCTCAACAAATAGTGTTGGGGGAACACACCTCAATATAAGAAAGGTTGTAAGTGAAAAACCCACAGCTAAAAATCACACTCAATTGTGAAAAACTGAAAGGTTTCCCTTAAGATCAGGAACAAGATAAGTTTTTCCATTCTCACCACTTTTATTCCACATAGTACTAGAAGTCCTAGCCACACCAATTAGGCAAGGAAAAAAAAAAAGGTATGCACATTGGTAAGGAAGTAAAATTTTCACTATTTACAATGACATGATACTCTACATAGAAAACCCTAATGATCCCCAAAGAACTACTAGAACTGATCAATTAATTCAGTAAAGTCACAGAATACAAAAGTAATATGTTAAAATTTGTTGTATTTCTATACACTAATAATGAAGTAGTAGAAGAAGTTAAGAAGACAGTCCCATTTATAATAGTGCCAAAAAGAATAATTTAACCAAGGATGCAAAAGACTTGTACTATGAAAACTATGACTGATGAAAGAAACTGAAGATGACACAAACAAATGGAAAGACATTCCATGCTCATGAAATGAAAGGACCATTATTGTTAAAATGCCCATATTACCCAAAGCAATCTATAAATTTTTAATGAATCTCTCTCAAAATACCAACAGCATTCTTCACAGATATAGAACAAATAAATAATCCTAAAATTTGTATAGAACCACACAAAAAAAGAGTCAAATGACCAAAGCAATCTTGAAAAAGAAGAACAAAACTGGAAGTATCATAATTTTGGATCATATCAAGATATACTGCAAAGCTATAGTAATCATTGCAGTGTGGTACTGGCACAAAAATAGACACATAGATGGATGAAACAGAATAGAGACACCAGATATAAATCCATGATTTTATGGTCAACTAATCTTCAACAAAGGAGGCAAGAATATACGATGGAGATATGACTTCAACAAACTGAGCTGAAACTGGACTGCTTTCTTACACCATACACAAAAATAAACTCAAGTTGGATTGAAGATCTAAATGTGAGACCTGAAACCGTAAAATTCCTAGAAGAATACATAGGCAGTAATCTCTTTGACATTAGCCATAGAAACATTTTTCTAGATATATCTCCTTTGCCAAGGGAAACAAAAGCAATATTAGGGACTATACCAAATTAAAAAGCCTCTGCATAGCAAAGAAAACTATCAATAACCTAAAAAGGCAACCTACACAATGGGAGAAGATATTTCCAAATGATCTATCCAATAATGGGTTGATATACAATATATATAAAGAACTTCTACAACTCAACACTAAAAACCCGCAAATAATACAATTAAAAGTAGGGAGAGAATCTGAATATTTTTCCAGAGAAGACATACAGATGGCCAACAGACACATGAAAAGATGTTCAGTATCTCTATTCATCAGGGAAGTGTAAATTAAAAGCACAAATAAGATATCACTTTATACCTGTCACGAGGCTAAAATCAAAAATAAAAAATAACAAGTGTTGAAGAGGATGTAGAGGAAGAGAACCCTCATGCATCATTGGTAGGAATGTAAATGGTCCAGCTACTCTGGAAAACAGTATGGAATTTCCTCAAAAATTGAAAAATAGAACTACTCTATGACCCAGTAACTCTACTACTGGGTATTTACCCAAAGAAAGTGAAAACATTAATTTGAAAATATGTATGCACCCCTATGGCTATTATAACCTCATTTACAATAGCCAAGATATAGAAGCAGCCCAAGTGTCCATTGACTGATGAATGGATAAAAAAAGATATGGTACATATGCACAGTGGAATATTACTCAGCCATAAAAAATAGTGAGATCCTGCCATTTGCAATGACATGAAACTAGAGACTATAATACTAAATGAAGTAAGTCAGTCAGACAAAGGCAAATACCATATGATGTCACACATATGTGGAATTTAAGAAACAAAACAGCAAGGGGAAAAAGAAACAAACAAAAAACAGACTCTTAAATACAGAGAATAAACTGATGGTTACCAGAGGGGAGGTAGGTGGGGGCATGGGTGAAATGGGTGAAGATGGATTAAGAGTATTCTCACTTGATGAGCACTGAGAAACGTGTAGATTGAATCGCCATACTTTTTTGAATTGCCATACTGTACAACTGAAATTATTATAACACTGTATGTTAATTATACTTACATTTTTGAAAAAGCCAGACACAGAAAGCCACATACTGCATGATCAGGTTTACATGCAATGGCCAGAATAGGCAAATGTATATAGAGAGAAAGCAAATTAGTGTTCACCAGGGCTGATGGGAAAGGAGTTAGTGAGTGCTAATGGGTGCAGGGTTTCTTTTTGGGGTGATACAAGCATCTTGGAATTTGATGATAGAGATGATTGTACAACATTGTAAATATTCTAAAAACCACTGAAATGAGCATTTTAAAAATGCATTCTATGGTATATGAATCATATTTCAATTAAAAACACATAATAAAAATGTAAACAAAATAAACAAACAGGCACAAACCTGTCAGCTGGCTAAATTTGGTCAGCAGGCCAGAGATTGCCAATGCTTGCCCTATTGTCAACAGGAGGGACATGGGGGTCAATCTTAGGGCCCTTGGAAAATACTGATGCTAGATCCTCCCCTCTGTGATCAGTTGGTGTACAGTGGTGCCTGTGTGCTCTCCCCAGGTGACTCTTAATGTGCAGCCTTGACTGAAAAAAACTACTGGTCAAGAGCAGTGTTTCTACCCCCACATGCAGCCCAGATCTTTTGTAAACCAATGTGGTAGGTAGATATAGGCCCACCAATGATGCCCAAGTCTGAATCCCAGGAACCTGTATGTCCTTTACATGGCAAAAGAAACTTCACAAATGTGATTTAGGACAGGCTTCTTGGATTGTACCTATGGGCACATGCTGACCTCGTAGGTCCTTAAAAGCAGAAAGCCCCTTGTGGCTGTGGTCGGTACGTGACTACAGTTGAAGGGTCAAAGATGTGCAGTTTGGCTGTCTGGATGATAGAGGAAGGAAATCATGAACCAAGGAATGTGTGGCTTCTAGAAGCTGGGAAAAGCAAGGAAACAGATTCTCACTGAGAGTCTCTAGAAACAAACAAGCTGGTGGACCTTGAATTTCACCCATGTTGTACTTCTAATCTACCGGACCTTAAGATCAACTTCTATTAGTACAAATCAAAATAACACCGAATTTTAGATAATGTTTCTTCTTCTTTATTAGTATAAATATGAGGCAGGTAATATTTGGGAAAATATTTATACTAAATATTTAAATTAAATCAAATCTCCTGCATTTTATCCAGCGACCCTACTAGTGTATTTATTGAAAAAAAAAAAAGTTTTCAACTGAAAAGTTAATGTTTCTGGAATATGAGTTTATAATAAGCTTTGTTGAACCTTATAATGATGCACATAAAATACAGATATAAACAATATAATTAAATAACACTTTCTTTCAGTGCTGTGGAAAACTTGGTCGTAGCTTGCTTAAGTGATCGGTTTGAAAAACTGGATCCCCAGCTAAGATTTAGTTTGGAAATGTTTTCCTGTGTATAGATACTTCTAACTTCAAAATTTTAGGAAAAACACTTCACTTTTTATCATAAATACTTATAAGGTACTCGGAAGACAATATATTAAGTTACTCTATACCTCTGAGACTTCATACTGAACATTCACTTTTGCCAACACAAAATTCAAAATGAGACAGAGTAATTAATCACTCACTTCATTAATGTAAATTCAGCCTTGCACTTTATTTCTCTAAAACTTAATTAAGAATGTGAAAAAATATTAAAGTAATATATAATGTAAATGTGGTTTCTCTCAGGAGATTTAAGCCACTGTAATCCTTTTACCTTAGGGAAATGGGTGATGGAATTTCACAAGCAAGGGTATAAATCAATAGCCTTGTCACTTCTCTGAAAGACTACCCTACTAATGACAGTAATTATTTTTAAAGGGCTGTTTTGAAATGGGTGGAATTGAGCCTTAAAAATTAAGCTGTCTCTTTATAAATGTGCTCTCCCTCACCTGGAAGGATGCAGTGACTTCTCCAACCTCACCAGTAAGATTGTGTCTGTGCTGATTCACCCATGAGGACCATCCAGGGTCACCTCTGATGAATGGCATGCAGGGAACACAGAGTTGTTCAGAGGTAGCTACATATGTTGCGATGCCCCCTGATAATAAAATGAGGTGCCCCACCCTCCTACACTGTTGGTGGAAATGCAAACTGGTGCAGCCCCTCTGGAAAACAGTGTGGAGGTTCCTCAGGAAACTAACAATAGAACTCCCCTAGGACCCAGCAATAGCACTGCTAGGAATTTACCCAAGGGATACAGAAATGCTGAAGCATAGGAGCACATGTACCCCAAAATTCATAGCAGCACTCTCAACAGTAGCTAAAACATGGAAAGAGCCTAAGTGTCCATCAACTGATGAATGGATCAAGAAGATGTGGTTTATCTATACCATGGAATACTCCATGGCAATGAGAAAGAATGAAATCTGGCCATGTGTAGCAACCTGGATGGACCTTGAGGGTGTTATGCTGAGCGAAATAAGTCAGGCAGAGAAGGACAAATATCACATGTTTGCATATATAGGAGGATTAGGAGGAACTTAACTGAGGACCATGGGGGAGAAGAAGGTGGGAAATGGTGGGGGAAAGGGAGAGAGGCAAACCATGAGAGACTCTTGAATGCTGAGAAACAAACTGAGGACTGATGAATGTGGGGGGGAGGGGGGAGATGGACATGGAGGAGGGCACTTGTGGGGATGAGCACTGGGTGTTATATGGAAACCAATTTGACAATAAACTATTTGTAAAAAAAAAAAAAAAAAAAAGAATGAAATTTCAACCAGATTTTTACTTAAGAGGAATTTTGAAGGAACAATAAAAATATTTTAACATCTTAAAAAATAACTAAATAAATAAAATGAGGTGCCCCAAACCCTAACCCCTGGAGAATCATAGTATTTCTTCCTGCTTACAGATTCATCAGTTTCTTCCAGATTGTCACAAGTCTTATTTTATAATGTGGATTTAGCAAGTAAATTGAAAAAGGAACACATGGATGTGTGGGGCTTGTGATTTCAGACATGAAGTCGATCCAAACAGGTTGCACATTTTCAAGCTTGGAGATGTAGCTTTGCTTTGCTTGGAATTGTACACCTGTTACTGAAGGCTGCTTCCTGTCTTGCATTTTCCTTGCAAATTTGGCAGTGGCTCTTGGTCCAAAGCAACAGTATTTTTTTTTTTTTTGGTCACTTGATGTAGTCTTAAGTGTGTTACTGAAAAATAATTTCTAGTAAGGAAATAAATGTATCTCCCATGTAGTCTTGCTCCAGAGCCTCAAATACTATCATCATCATTTCATCCTATAGTTTAAGGAAGAGCTGGTAATTTTTTTAAATAACAGATACATTAGTAATTTTTTTCAGATTTGTGGGTATAAGGTATCAGTTACAACTACTCAACTCTGTCATTGTAGAATTGAAGAAGCCATAGAGAATATATAATGATGACAGAGTATGGCTGTTGTTGTGTCTCAAGTAATTTTATTTAAAAATATAGGCAATGAGACAGATTTGACTGTATGTTTTCTAGTTCAGTAGAAAGTATTACCTCTTTAGAAGGTCTTGGTAAATTTTAAACCCTTTGGTAAAGAACCGTATTAAGTCATGAGCTGTCTTCCACAATTTATTGTGAATTTTATCCAACTTTCAACCAATTGTCTGAAGACTGGAAAATTGCAGAATATTTTTGATAGCAGAAAAATAAGTTCAAGGACAAAGCAATATTCTAAAAAATGTGTTACTACAGAATGCTAATTATGTAGGACATTAACAAACATAATACAAGGGTCAATTATGATTGTAAAGCTGTGATTTTTAAAAGGTGGCTTTCTTTGCTCTAAGATGTATCAGTCTTTAATGTGCTAATATATCACAGAGCTCCAAGATTGGATTATGATATAAATTTTTGCCAAATAGTACCTTAATTTTGCAGTGTACCTACAACCCTTAAAAATATTAATCATTAGCACAAAAACATAGTCCACGTGGGCAACCATGCTTAGGATATACGTAGGTAGTCAGCGATGTGTAAAGGTTTAAGATCCAGAAGAATCAAAGGTAAATGTAGATGACAAACAATTCTTTCCCCTCAGAGTGAAATTTTATGCTTTCAGTAGCAGTGTTATTTTGAGTAATGAAGCTAAAAAGTCAGAGACATATTTATTCTATGGTTGTTGAATGGGAATTGATTTGCAAAAATAGTTTGTATTTAGTCAAAAATTTAGTATCAGATGCTCATGAAAATGGACACAAATTGAAAGAAAGTGTATCTTAAATGAGTCATTAAATAATAAATTACACACATTAGTCCTCTCTTTATCCTCCGGGGCTAAAATTCCAAGACCATTATGGAGGTCTGAAACCACAGAGAGCGACGAACCCTGTATGGACTATGTTCTTTTCCTGATACATACACATCCAAGATCAAGTTTACTTTATAATTAGGCAGAGTAAGAGATGAACAACAATATAGAACAATCATAACCACCCACTGTAATAAAAGTTATGTGGATGTGGCCTCTCCCAGAATATCTGACATCCTCATCCTTCTCGTGAAATAACAAAATGCCTGTGTGATAAGATGAAGGGGGATGGTGTCACAGGCCTGTGATTGAGCGTTAGGTTATTATTGACCTTCTTCCGGGAGGTGAATGACGGGGATGGCGCCGCATGGTGCGAGGCTGACCTTCTAGTGATATGTCAGGAAGAGCATTATCTGCTCCTAGACCCAACCAGGGTTGACCCCAAAAACTGAAACCACAGAAAACAGTACTGCAGATAAGGGAGGACCACTGGAACCCTAACAGGTATTCTTTATTAGAAACATGTCATTCATATATTGTACAAGAAACTGTTTACTTTTTGTCTGTCAATATTCTGGCATCTTTTATTCTGGAAAGAATCTTTGCCATGATATTCCCTGAGCAGAGTGAACCCACAGTTGAATGAGAAAGAAATATTTTTCTACATTAACTGCAGAATAATATTTCTTTTCCTAAATCCCTTTCTAACATTCCCAGAGAAATTCCACTGCACAGGTAAAGATATCAGGCCAGCTCTAAATATATTGCCTCATAAGGAGGAAAGGCATACAGTGACACTCAATGTCATGTCACGTCAATTGTCATGATGAAAATTATGGCAATGCAAAGGAGAAAATTGTGATAGGCATTCATACTTGGGAATTATCATTTCTAAAAAGCTGTAAATAAACAATGGAATTCTGAAAATTACCTTTGGAAAAGTCGAGTTACATAATGCTAACTTTAAGTATTTATCTACCTGTACATTTTTAAGTTGTTTTTTAAAAAATTAATGTTTATTTATCTTTGAGACAGAGAGAGACAGAGCACAAGCAGGGGAGGGGCAGAGAGAGAGGGAGACACAGAATCTGAAACAGGCTCCAGGCTGTGAGCTGTCAACACAGAGCCTAATGCAGGGCTCTAACTCATAAACCGTGAGATCATGACCTGAGCCAAAGTCAGATACTTAGTCAGCCACTCAGGTGTCCCTTGACGTCTTTTTTGAAATGAGTAGTCCACATGTTCAATCATAGAATTATAATTTCAGGGTAATTATTATAGCTGTAGAGACCTTGATTTTTCCTACACCTATTCATTTTTAAAAGGAAGAAGTTCAGGTGTACAGAGCAGAAACCTAGAAGCCATTCCAGAACTTGCTGCTACAGGTTAGGCAGACCAGTGTTTTACACATTATTTTCTAATATCCTGATGTTAATATAGAAAAATACCCTTTAGTTTTTATGCTGACCCGGCATCTCACAGTATTGCTAAGTTGGCTTTTTCATTCTAATATATTGTTTATAAAATCTTTGATATATTTTACATATGCAGTGATGTTGACCTGCAAATAATGACAGTTTTCATTCTCTCCTTTCAATCATTATAACTGCTATTTATTTTTCTTGCCTTGTCCATATCACTGTTTTAGAGAAGTGGACATACTTCTCTTATAACGTAGGAGGAAAGTATTTAATATTTCACCATTCAGAATGATTTTGGCTGTACTTTTTATTTATAAATATGTTCTTTCAGATTAAGGAAGTTTTCTTCCATTGCCAGGTTTGTTGTGAGTTTTTAATCATAAGATCATGGTGAATTTTGTCATATTCATCTATTGAGATGATCCCAGGGTCTCTCTCTTTTATTTAACTAATGTGATAAATTACATTAAATATGCTTCAAATTTTAATTCAACTTTACACTTCCGGAATGAATTCTGGAATCATGATGTATTTTTTCTTTCTGTATGCCATTTTAATTTGCAATGCTTAATTTAGATTTTTTTGCATCTTTGTGGATGACAGACACTGATTTACGATTCTACTTTCCTGCAATGTCCATTTCAGACTGTGACATCCAGGCAATGTTGGTCTCATTACAAGAATGTGGTCCTTTTCCTCTATTCTTTGTGTTTGATATATTGTTTCTTCCTTAGATTATTGATTGTATAGATCAGTAACATCATCTTGTCCTGGAGTTATCTCTGTGGTGGCTCTGTTTCATTTTGTTTTGTCCTGTTGTAGCAATTTTTTAAGTTTACAAAACTAACCTTTAAACTATTTCACTAATGAGGTGCCTGGGTGGCTCAGGCCGACTTGGCTCAGGTCATGATCTCACCGTCTGTGAGTTTGAGTCCTCCGTCAGGCTCTGTGCTGACAGCTCAGAGCCTGGAGCCTGCTTCACATTTTGTGTGTGTCTTTCTCTCTGCCCCTCCCCTGCTCATGGTCTGTCTCTCTCTCAAAAATAAATAAATATTTTAAAAAATTTAAACCACTATCATACAAGCTACAGGTATTGATTTGAATGCTAAGAAACAAGGCTTCAGTAGCATGGTTCTAATGTGAATTAAAATCCATAATTATTAAATTTTCAGATCGTTGTCATAGGAACAAACACAGGAAAATTAAACCCTGTGTCTTTGTCTTCCATATGCCTGCATATATCACTTACTCTTTTAAAGGCATTGCAAACCTATCAGGAAGTAACTTAGGAGATCTCTATACATACCCAAACTCATGTTAAATTTCAATTAACAACTACAAAATCCGGATATTATTTCCCTCTATTTAAGATGACCGTTTGATTTTTATTTTGTGTCCTGTAGCCGTCATGACCCCGAGCATGACAGAGGTGGCTTCTGGACCAATGACTGTCTTCATAACAGCTTTGCTTTGTTTTGTCTTTTGTATTGTATATATTTTTGCATCTTTGTACTTTCTACCAACTAGGGTCCTGATATTAAAAATATGCCTATTATAAACTGTATACAGTTGTTTCATGGTATTTTCTTATCCAATTTTTCATTTTTTTCCTTCAATACACAGTGAACATTTAGCAAAGAACAGCTTAAGGTAGTCTCTCAGCCTAAAAGTACATAAAGTTTATAAAGGGAAAATGTCAGTAACTTTCTCAAAATTAGGATAACATGAAGTTCAAACACAAAACAAAGAATAGAACTCAAAGATACTTTGCATATTTCCACAGCTATGCTTTTATAACAAAGGAGACAAAATTGTAACAAAAGTTGGGAAGAACAAACAAATGGCTTTTATTCCTTTTTGCCTGGAGCAATCATTTAAAAGCCAAGCTTTGAAGTAGATGTTTTATAAAGCATTTACATTTAAAAAGAAAAAAGAAAAATATGTAGGGTACAATTTCTTTTTAATTGCAGTATATTTCTCTTATAAAAATGTCATACTACACAAGATAAACTTAAAAGTCAAATGAGCTCCACATAAATTTGAATTGAAGGAAGTGATTTTCCTACCTAATTGTAATACATAATAAACAAGATGGCAATAAAATCTTCAAAGATGATTTCTAAAGGAATGATTGGCTTTGAATTATGATAATAATAAACATGGCCTTTATTCACCTCCAGTAAACCCAGAGGCAAAAGTTACTAACACACAGAAATTTCTGAATATCCCTGGAAGGCAAAAATGACATGTCATTGTTGCTCACCTGTCACACACAGGGTTCATCTGAAATGGTGCGTTAACGGTAAGGGAGGCGGTGAGATGAGGCAGGGGGTTCAGAAGTCAGGGTGAAGGGCCCTCGTGGCACTTCTCCATGTCTCCTGACGGGCTGAATGGTAAGTTCGAATTCGATCATTTCTACCCTCTCTTCCAGTGAGAATAAAGCTAACACATGATGCCCTTAGGAAATGTTCAAGCTTTGTATTCAAGTTTGCAAAATAAATATATGTGTAACTTCAAAGTTTTCTGTATTGAGCTTAGTATTTCTTGGCTATTCTGTTTGATGGGGCTACCTAGGTAGATTCCAGGTGGAGAAGTGTTCAGGTTAGGTTTAAATGCACTTTCTGAAGAGTTTTCTCTTCCTCCCCCCTCCTCTAATGTAGCTTTTGTGGCATCTCTCCTGTCATAATGTTAGCTGTGTCATCCGGCCATCTGGTGGTCTCTGGCAGGGGTCATCTGTGGAGGCTCGAACAGCCTCCAGGCTAGACCTCGCCATGGCCACCGTCCACACTGGTGTCCTCTTGTCACAGACCTAGTGTGTTCCCTCTGAAATTCATTAGCATCTGGGGACAGAGGAGACTTTGGTTCTCTCCTCATGCTCTTCTAGAAACAAGAGAAACTTGCTGGCCAGTTGGCTAGTCTTGACTCCATTCACCTCCATGTACCTCCCCATGGACGCCCACACAGCACTGGGGAAGCAGAGCAGACCTCTCACTTGTCATCCTCTCACTTGTCTGGAGGCTGTGGTATGGCTGTCAGCACACATCCTCTGAGAGGGTGGGATGAAGACTTTCTTCACAGAGAGATACCACAAGGTCCTAGTTCATCACTTGGCTTCCTTCTTATACTCTTTTGTATGTCTTCACTCTCCTCGGGCTTATATAATTTTTACTTAATTCCAGATGTCTGTGCTTGAGAGGGAGGAAGGTCAAATAGGTCAGATTACATATTCTTCTCTTCCAAATTATTAAGATAGAACTTTAGCCTTTGTGCTCAGACTTTGAAATGCATTTGTGTCCCTCAAAACTATTGCCATACTTCTCAAAATTCTGTTTTGGACCTTTAGCATGTTTCTTTGCCACTTTTCCTTGGAGGAACTGAAGATGGTCAGTTGGGTTTGGCTTTAGGGCCTGAGGAAACAAAACCCTCAGAGAGAGAGCAGTTAGAAACGTGCCCACTGAGACTTGCAACTGTTTTTCCTCACACAACCCACAATGGCTGCCCTTTGCCTCCATTTTCTAAAGTAAGACCCTTTTGGCCAGTGAACATTATTGAGCCTGATCCAGCACATAAAGTTACCAGAGGCATGGTTTTGTGTGTATTTTTTAAGACTAGAAAGGCTGAGAAATTCCACGGATACTTCGCTCTCTCTGTGGACTGAAACGTCTCATATCTGTGGCCCTGAGAGTAAACAGGGAGATGGAAACAGCATGGATTAATTTATATTCAACTCCTTGAAATAGGCTTGTCATAGATTTGTTGTTTAGGAAAATATAATAATGATTTGGGCCTAAAACTTTAACTCTCAATAAACAATGTCAAAAATAACTCACGACAACTCTTTACAACCCAGATGTTTAACAATAAATCTATTCATAAGTCTACAAACAGTAAATATTACTGAAGCCCAAACACAAAGCAGCATCAGAGATACAAAGCACTGCAATCAAAGGGGGTCTCATACAAAAGAGAAAACATGCTTTCAAATCACAGCACAGGCTATCAGTTATTTATAGACCATCAAACACAGCAAGTCTGTGAAGTTATTCGATCACCAGAAGGATTTTAATATAAGACAAAGTCCCATTCTGTTTTGTGATTGCATTTTTGCTTTATTATGTTTCATTGTGTTGGTTTGCTGTCAGTGCTATGAGATGGTTATCCTCTAAAGAAATAATCTTTCACCAATGACTGAGAATTAGAAATGATTGGAAATACAACATAATAGAATAAACGAATTCATCTTGGGGTGACTGGAGTTGAATTTAGTTTTCTGCAAATAAGTCTTCATTTCTTGTCATAATGGATCTGCTAGAAGATCTCATAACATCATCCAAACACTTCTAAAGAGAGCACTGTATACATGGTCATTATCACTGGGAGACATGATCAATTTAACATGTTATCAGATTACAACTAATGAGTTAAATGAGGTATACACGAATACTAATCTGAGTTAATTTTGTTATATTTGAAACGGAAGAGATAAAACAGCATGCCTATACTTTTATTATAAACAGGAGCAATACACTTTATAAGTTATTGTAATTTAAATGTTTTTCAAATGATAATTTTCCATTCTGAAATACTGAAAAATAAGATGGTTTCCATTTGCTTTCTCAAGACTTTAAATAAAAACAAGAGGTTTGATTGAAAAAGAATAGATCTCAACCATGCATATGTGGCACCATGCCCTACTGCAAGTGCACGGATGAACTTTCATCTTCCTAAATCAATGCCAGTATTTGCTCAACTTTTCATTTTTCCTTTGTAAGTATTTTTTAAGTATTAGCCCGATACCTGGTTTTTATATAAGACTTGAAAATAAATATAAATCTTTACATTCAGAGCTAATTAGAATTACATCCAGTTAAATATTTAGTTTATTAGTCACACTAGTCATGCTAAAAGGTTCAGGGAGGCATGTGTGACTTTGGCTACTATAAAGGTTCGTGCAGACACTGAATATTCCTTCATCACTGAAAGTTCAGTTGGACTGGGTTACTTTAACTAATTTGGAACTTTTTAAGGCCTACATAGTGTGCCACTGGGTTTGGGTACAGTAATGACTTAAGTATTCCTACAATGGTGTATATTTGCCCTGCTTACAAGGTGACTTTTTTTCTTTGTTGTTGTTATTATTAGAAACAATGCTATAATGAATTACACATAACTTTTTTACATCTTTATTTTGGAAATATTCATACACATAATTTTTTTTCTTCTGCGGTCATAACTAAAGCTTGTATGGCAGACTCACTGCTAGAGAGTGGAACTTCAGAAAATTACGCCTCTAAGTGTGGGGAAAGATTATTTTCAATTCTTTTGAATTTAAATCAGTTTAGTGGGAGATTTTTAAACCATGATACACTGGGGTTTTTAAACTCTTTGGGGCCTGAGATCATTGTGAACTGGCAGTTTATTAAGTACTAAGGGAACTAACAAGATTTGAATCATTTCAGGCTTCTGGCTTCCCACATGATGGACAAAAAAAAAAAAAAAAAATCCCAGATAACTAACTTTTGTCTGGATAATTGTTCTGAATAAATCAAAGCTAAATCTAAAGATATGGCCACTAAGAAATCTTTTCAAGAAGAAATACAATCACTCCTATCTTACTCCAAAGCCCATGCTTCACATAGGAAAGATTGTTGATGTTTTCAGAGGCCTCCACTATTCAATTTCATGATCTGTACGATGGTTACATGGGCACTTATTACATAATTACACATTAAACTGCACATTCACACATAGGTATGCAAGATAAAACAAAATTAAATTGCTATGAGGTACCATTAAAATTATTATTGTAGAAGCAACAATAACAACAGAAGCCTCAAACCACAGTGCTGACAAAACATTCAGATAGAAACGTTATTTACAGGGGCGCCTGGGTGGCTTAGTCGGTTAAGCGTCCAACTTTCGCTTGGGTCATGATCTCGCGGTTCGTGGGTTCGAGCCCCGCGTCAGGCTCTGTGCTGACAGCCAGCTCAGAGCCTGGAGCCTGTGTCAGAGTCTGTGATTCCCTCTCTCTCTGACCCTCCCCTGCTCACGCTGTCTCTATCTCTCTCCTAGAAATAAATAAAACATTTAAAAAAAAAAAAAGAAAAAAGAAACGTTATTTACAGACCTCAAGGATTTTCCTCTTCAATTATCTGCTGAGGTGCGGATCAGCTAAATCTACAATGCCCGAGGAAACAATGATGTTTCATTGACATATATGGGGAGTGAGGAAGTGGGCCTGAAGAGCATTTTTCAAGGACTCTTAAGACTCAAGGAAACACCTTTGTGAGGAAGTTTTAGCCATTTTGCCTGGATTTTCCAGAGACCCTGTTTCTGAGAGAAGGAGTTGGGTATATCGATTAAACTTTTCCTAAACATTAATGAAAGTCGAATACACAGAAAGCACAATAGCCTCCTAAACTAAGGAACTGTTGGTCATGTGACACAAACAATGTCATTGTAATAGTGCTGGTCCAAGTCTTCCACAGGATTCTTGTTTGCCTGGGAAGTTGTGAACTCAGATAAGAAGATAACAGCAGCACACTTTCATACTGAATTTCATATGATTTTCAAAGCACTTGCACATGATGATAGAATTAATTTTTAATTAAACATCAGATTTATAGCCAAGAAAAGTGGGGATTGAGGAGGGGAATAAGGCTTGTGGGCAGGCCCTGCATCTCCTCACTGTGAGCTCGAGGCTTGCCTGTACACCTGTAGTGTGAAGAATTTACAATCAGACAATGGCTTATAATTCCACTTCCTTCAATTACCATGATTTTGATTTTGGCGACCATGTTAGTTTATCATCTGTCTTCTTATCTTCAAAGGGAATTAGCTTGGTTAATATATCATGTTGTAAATGCACACCAAACTTTAATGCAGATTTTATTAAGTGTATCTTTCTGGTAGTATGACTGTGAAATTATTTTATATTCTTAATTTTGGAATTTACATCTGCCTCTGTCAAATTTCCATCATTGATACCTTTTTAATTTTTTTATCTGGGGTTATTTTATTCATTTATTCATTCACACCACAAATACCCATGAGTATTTATTATGTGAAGAGAACAGTGTGAGGCACCAGAGATACCACAACGAAACCCCAAGGACAGGCTTCTGCGCCACCGGTCTGCAGACCTGTGCACGTCCTGTTGGACACAAGGAGCAGAATTCTGTGTTCATAAGGTGCCGTTGTCCAGGTGTTCTCTGACCTGTAAGCAAACACAATGCATTATTCCTCTCACTCCTCAGGGTTCTTGCTAAGGTAACTACTTGCCAGTGGTTTTCTTTTTTGTTTGTTTGTTTGTTTGTTTGTTTTTTCAGTAAGGGGTTGTGGTTGGTAAACTCTTTTGGCTCTTACATGTTTTAAAATGTATTTGTTTCAACTCTGGTCTTTAACATGAGTCTGTCTGGCCAGTGAATTTCATGTGGCCAGAGGTTTTCCTTCAGCATTTTGGGAATATGACGCCATCGACCTTCTGACATCTTTTGTTAACAGAAGCTCCACTGTCGATTTGTCCTTTCCCTGTATACATTTCACCTTCTCTCTCTTGTCAGATGTATTTTCCTTTCCTGTCTTCTGTTGTACATTTAGGCTACAGTGTTTCTAGCTTGAGAGTTATTTTTATTTTCTTGATGATCATTCAGTGAGGTTTTCAACTCAAGTGTTCATTCATTTCATTTCTGAAAAATTATCAGCCATTTTATTCTCAAATGTCATCTCTTTTCCATTTTCTCTAATTTTTTCTACAACTTCCACTGGGTGTGTTTCTGAACTTCTTGTTCTACTGTCCATGGCCCTTAAAATATTTCATAATTTTCTCCTTTGTCTTACTGTGTAATAATCTAGAAACTTCTCCCTCAGTGCTACCTTTCAACTCATTGATCCTCTCTTAAGATACTTCCAGAATACCATTGAGTTAATTTATTAAGGTTACTATCATTATTATTTTACTTTCAATAATTATATTTGTCACTTTCAGGATTTCCCATTTGTTCTTTTCCAAATCTTCCTTTTCTTGTTTCACAAATACTATTTCCCCCCACATGCTTTTGAGCAGTTAACATATTATTTTTAAGTTCTCAGATTGGTTTCTACATCCTCAGGGTTAAATTCTTCCAGTTGTTGAGTTTCACAACTATTTTTATGACAATATACTTATTCCTTGCTTCTTTTGCTTAATTTTTTTAAAGAACTGTTCTTGCTTGGCAGTTCTCCTTTATCGGTACCCTTACTTTTCACATGATCTAAATATTTGCCTCAGCCTTGGCCTAGATGGGTTTTACACATCCAAACCTGGTCTTATACAAGTAGATCAATTTGAATCATTTTCTCCATACTAATGGTTTAACTTTGGACCTTATATAAATATGGTATAGACTCAGTTCTTATGCTCCATGATTATTTTGCTTCCTTACTTTTCACATATAAATTCAATGCCCTCAAAAGCAAAATCTACATCCAAAATATTTTAATAAACGTCATATTTTATATAAGAAAAAGTTGCTTTTTTTTGGATAATCAACTTGAGGATAAATGACTAAAATCCATTAACAGGAGGCGGGGAAAACATATCCGGAATCTCCTGGTTCTCCACAAATCTCTTCTCACTGTTGTATTTTATGTCCGTGAGTGAATCCAAAGCTCTTTGCTTCTGCTCCACCCCAGATCCCTCAGATCCATGAACTGTTTTCCTGGATCAACTAGGATGTACATACTTAGCAATTCTGTCTTCAGATGTAAAGTTTTCTGGCGTGATCCTGGAAATGCCCAGCACACATGATAAGTTGGTGCTCTGAGTCTTTTCCTGTATGGGAAAGTCATGGGGACTCATGACAAAGAGTTGAAGCAATCGATGAGAATCTCAAAAGTGTGTGCAGGAAGAGGAATACCACACTGAAAAATCTGGAGAGTGTCTTTCCCAAGAGAGTGAGCTGGTCAACGAGCTAAGGATAGCAGTTCTGTCAGAGATTCTGGTTTTCCTCTTTTCTGACCAGGTGAAAACAGGCTGGGGATATCCTTCCCTCACATCAGTTTCACTGGTGAGTGACATGCATTTTCTCTGCTTCACTAGGTGAAATACTGTGAGTTTTTAGAAGATTCAATTTCTTGCTCTCCTTATTAAAATTCTCAACAAATGCATAAAATTTTGGCAGCGAACATCTGGGAGACTCTGCTACCATAACATCTTTAGTTGGATTGATATCCCTAATGAGGATCACTGTGCTGGGATTTTCTTCTCTAATTCCTGGTACAAGGTCCAGGGGAGATCCCTGTGTGTTTCCAGTTTGCTTGCTAGAGAAGCAGCACCTGACCTACAGGATGGAATCCCAAAAGGAAGGAGCCAGACTCCAAAGATGGAAACGAGAGAAGAGGGACCGCCATCCCTCTCAGCAAACTGATAAGACTTTTCTTTCCAGGGTCTTCATGAAGAATTTCATCTGGGTCCGTAGAGCACCCAAGATTTTGACACGTTTCTTAAACTGCCCTCAGTTGATTGATAACCACCAATGTATTGGCTGGTGCTGCATCTTGAACAGTGTCTTCCTCAGAATCTCCTGTCTCTGTATATTCTAGAGTGTCACAAAGGCTCTTAGAACCTCTGCTTCAGACGCCAACTTTCAGACATATGTGTTCAGTCTTATCTTTAAAAAGCTCATCTTGTTTGCTGCTGAAGGTGTCAGGGGACTGCAGCCCTTGTGGGCTGAGGCTTCCTCCTGCTCACAGCCCAGAAAGCGGCCCGGACCAATGAAGCCAACATCCCAGCCATCCTAGCCCTATGGTGACTCTCTCCACAGACACAGTGGCCACATTATGTGGATGCATTTTTAAATCTTTGTTTTGCTATTGTTACCTTTTACCTGATTCTTATCATCACGCGCCATTTATCCTCGTGTTTTTAATAAATGGCAAGCAAAACAGACAACTTTGGAGAAAAATAATAAGTTTTCAGGGTTAGAGAAGCATAAAGGATGTAACAATTGTCAAACTTTGAGCAATGAAGGTTGAGACTTCAGGGCCTTCTCAACCATGAGGTTCACCATGAGGACCTGCAGGTGGAAACTGCATGACGTAAATCTTGCCTCAGTGGAGAAGAGAGTTTATAATTGGAAGTAACTAAAAATGGAACATAACTTTTACAGTGTCATGAATTCCTGGTTATGAGAATGGGGCCAGACGATGACCTGGTCATGGAGACATACATAAACCAGAAGTTTAACTAGAAGTTACAGTAGGTGCCTCTCACGAACACTTTTTTTCAGATTCTAGTATTTTATTATTTAATTTTTTAAATGTTTATTTATTTTTGGGAGAGAGAGTGCTCATGGGAGGGGCAGAGACAGAGGGACAGAGACAAAAACCCAAGGAGGCTCCACACTGTCAGTGCAGAGCCCAATGTGGGGCTTGTTCCCATGGACCATTAATTCATGACCTGAGCTGAGATCAAGAGTCCAACACTTAACCGACTGAGCCACTCAGGCACTCCTTGTATTTTATTATTTAAATGAGTTAATAATCCTTCTGACATTATCCAAAGTGATAAAAAATATCATTCTCCCAAAGAATTTGATTAATGTTAAAAATTTACTAACATATGAAAAATTTACTCACAGACTCGCTAGGGTGACAGAGGGACATTTCTCTTTAAACATCAACCCCACACCACCAAATTAATGAATGTCTTTGCTAAAAGACATATGAATATATTGTTCACATAAAAGTTGAAGAGAGTTTCTATGGGGATAGTTTATTTCTTGTAATATATCTGATTTGCTAAAAGATAAAGTGTATGATAATCTCTTTGTTTCCAAAACAGCTTTGTTGAAAATTGTAGTATTTTTAATACTTTGATTGTTGGTTCATACTTTCAAAATCATAATGAGATGTCTTTAAACAATTGTCTCTCATGAGAATCTTTCATCCTTAAAGAGGATGCCGTTCAGGGTCTCCTGGGTAGCTCAGTTGATTAAGCATCCAACCTCAACTCAGGTCACGATCTCATGGTTTGTGAGTTCGAGCTCCACATCAGGCTCTGTGCTGGAGTCTGCTTCAGATTCTGTGTCTTCTTCTCTCTCTGCCCCTCCTTTGCTCAAGCTATGTCTCTTTCTCTTTCTCCAATATAAAATAAACATTTAAAAAATGTTTAAAGATGATGCAGTTCTTAAGTTTAGAGAGTATGGCTTTTGGTTTCCTGGAGATACTAAGCAGTGTAACTACAACCATGAACACAGAAGTACACTAAAATTACTTGGAAGGTGGCTTTGAGAATGCTCAGAAAACTGTTTTCCCTTCACTGGGTAAATATTACTCACTTTGCTGTCTTCAGAAATCAGTTTCAATATTTTTTCTGAAAACTTTCGTAAGGTATGGGAAAAAATCGATTCTTGAATATAGTTTCTTTCCTCAAGCACATTTGAGTATCTAAATGCTTTTGCTTAGAAACTATATTAATTATACTTTCATTAATTTTAGCTGAATCTTAGTCATCTTGGTTCTACAACTTAATCTATGTTTGAAGAAAAAATTGAAAGAGAAAGCATGTAAAATACTACTAAGAATTAATTTCCTTACCCAAACCAGAGTGGTTGTCATTAAACTGCCTTGTCTTGTCCCTAATGTCAACTGCAGGAAATAATTTGTCAGACCACACTCTGATTATATAGTAAATAAGAAAATAATTGATTTTGAGACTAAATCTGCTTATTAGGTAGTTGATGAGAGGCAAAAATCCATATTTCCTTTTTCAAATAGCATGTTAAGTGGCCCAACTTAACATTCAAGTGGGTCTTGAATCACTTTCAATGAATATGCCAATTTTATCCTGGTCTCCATTGCTTTATTCTGACTCTGTCTCCAGATACTGCCACTCTTACATTGTTTTCCTTTACCTATCCCAGTGGTGGTCATGTTTTTACACTAAAATACCAGTTGCCAGAAGACTCTTCCCTTTTCCTTGTCATTAGTCTACTTTATTCTATATACTGTACAGTGACCTGACAGCTCTCACCACAGGGTGTAGACACGTCCTGTGTACATAGCAGATGTTTAAATCTGGTTGACATAATGGTTGAGGAAACTGCAAAGGTTAAAATCACTTCCCTCCCAATCAATGAATAAATCACCTCTTCCCTTGCCTATGGCACGCCTTTTCCTACCTGAACTGAAAAACCAAAATGTTTTTTTAACCACAGATATAAAGTCCTTTGCTTGTTAGAACTGTAGCGAATTGCCATGCAGGACATTGTCATGAAACTAACAACATAGATTGAGAAGCTTTGCCACATCTCCCTGTCACATACGTATTTGTGGAGGAAGGATAGTTTTTCTTAAAGACTAGGTAAATGTTTGGATTTGGAATCAGAAAGTTATGTCTTTTTTTGTTTGTTTTAGTTTGATCTTGCTAAGCTTCATATTTCCCATGATAGGACAGGTATAATAATATGTCATTCAATATTGTTACAAGGTTTACAGTAAGATAATATATGTAATAGGAGGTGCTCAATGTTTGATAAGATTGTTTTCATCCTTTCTGATTTAGCTAAAATACACAAGTCTATTCCAAGCTAGGGTTCTAAGATTGAGCTATTTGTCTTGTTTGTATATCATCCAAGTCTTCACTCTCATTCCTTTCATTTCCTAACTCCTAACAATCCCATCCTTTCTTGGGATTATTGAGAGAGGAGGGAGAGATTGAAGCTTAAATCAGTATTGTTCTTGTTGTACTTGCAGGGCAAACTTGAAATTATTGTCTCAGGTAGCATTTTGTACTACCTTTAGATTTGGGTCACTTATTTGGCCCTCCAGGTTCCCTCTGCATCTCTATTTCAGCATACTTCATATGTATTTCAGATCTATCTCTCTACCTGTCTCCTCAAATATAGTTCATAAAAGCAGAACTATGTCACTAGTTTTTTCTTGTACCCAAAAGGCTACCCCAAATCCTAGTGCACAGAAGATTGCTCAATGTTTGTTGAGTGAGTGGATGAATGAAAGTTATTCTCCAATCTAGTGGGTGAGAATTGTCTGGAATCCCACCACATGAAAATTACTACATGTAGAAAACACAAAGCAGGCTTACACCATAGGACATGCAAAAAATGTCAGATACCTTCAACAATTTTTGTGGGAATCCTAAAATGTTTTGATATCGTATTCATAATTAAAGAACACTTTTATAATATTCATATGCATATACTGATGTCTTGGTTTGTAAAGCCCTTCTATGAGCATTTTAAATTGAATCTTTTCATCTGTCATGGAACTGGAACATATAGTAGGTTTCCATTTTCAGATGAGAAAATTCATTGCAGGCATTCAACAACTTGAACATGTTCACACGTCTGAGAATTGTAGCTCTGTTACTTATACCCAGCATATCTGATTTTCACTTGGAGCCTATTTCTTTTTCAAACTAACAGTTTAGGTATTCAAATACCTATACCCTAATCAGTTAAAAATACATCATTTGGGTCATTGGAGACTGTGATGTTGAGTTTAAAAATGTATTCCCAATTAATTTTTTAATGAAATAAAATGTCCCATGCAATTTAAAAATACTAAAATAATGTAATATTTGGGATGTTGAACCTTTTGATCTTATTATGTTTTACCCTCCCTTCTTCCTCTGAGCATTTAACCGATAATAACAATTTATTAAATATATAAATGGTATCAGCAAAGCAATTAAATTCATGGAAATATATAATTCTAGGAAATCCTAAGGTAAACATGAGGTTAGAGTGTGGCTGGTCAGTGCAAACTATCTCTGACACTTAGGGAAACACTGCTGTATTCCAGATGATTTATTCTGTGATTAACTTTAGGAGGAACCATTAATGAATTAATGTTCCCAGTGAATCTCAGAGGCATGGAGTGAAACGTATCTGCACTAATCAATATTTGTGAAAGTAGGAAAAAATTTCATAATCAATCTTCATTAAATGTAGGTTAATCCCTAATCAGAAATAATGAAATACTCTATTTCATATTAAAAGCTCTAGTTACAGAATAATAGAAGATATGAACTCTGAATGTATTCATAAAGAGAGGCCAACAAAGAAGCCTTTTATTTCTTAAAGTTCATTACTAAGAATATGAAGATTGGCCCAGTGAGTGCATATTTTTCACAGTAAGACAATGAATTTTGATGGAAGGACCCAGTTCCTGATAGCACTCACACAAATATATATCTATATATTACATGAGAGAAATTTGAATTCTTTAACAATGGGATAATGTAAATAAACGAATGCAAATAATGGCAATGATATTTGGATAGAATTTTAAATTAATGTCATAAAATTGGTGTGGAGTCCAGAGCATACTTCAGCATTGATTAAAAGAAACATAAGGAAAAGTGTATATACAGGATGCCTGGGTGATCAGTCGGTTAAGTGTCTGACTCTGGATTTTGGCTCAGGTCATGATCTCATGATTTGTGATATCGAGCCTCGATTTGGGCTGCTTGCTGACAGTGCGAAGCCTGCTTGGGATTCTTTCTCTCTACTCTCTCTCTCTCTGCCCCTCCCCTGCTCTCTCACTCTGTCTCTCTCTCTCAAAATAAATAAATAAACTTTTTTAAAAAAGAAAAACATATTTACAGACAGGAAGAAAGCAAACAGACCAAACAGAAAGATATATTTGCCTTACGTTTTCTCATTACAAGAAGGACAACCTTGGTATGAAAGTTCGCCCAAGATCTGAGTCTTCTTAGAGCAACTTTTTAAGCTGCCGTTGACTATTTGTCTGTCTGCAGAAATGTTCACTCATACAGGAGTACACATGTCACTGCAATGTGACTGACTTTACCCTCCAGCACAGCACCCGTCCTCGGGGCCAGCAGGGGTGGGCATCTTTCTCCAGGCCCAGAGAGATGGTGCTGGGAAGGTCCGTGGCAGTAAGGGCTGTGTAAACCACACTGCTGATGAACTTGCATGTGGCTTGAGATGAGGTGCTGATGGTGAGACGATTCAGAGAAGGCAACTGTGAAGGCAGGAAGGGGAAGTAAACGGTCCAGACGGGTGGAGAGCGGGCTCAGAGTCAGGATAAAGGACCTGGGCTGTGCCGTCGGTCACTGGGTTTTCTGCTTCACAACCGACAGGACTTGGTGCTTAGTCCAACTCCACCTGACCTCACGACAGCCCTCCCGGAGGCAGGAAGAGTCTGCAACCCACCAGGAAAGCGAGGGGACTGTTACACTGAAACCCTGCTTAGTTCAACTTTTATTACATTCCACCCACCAAGAGCCCCACCCCCGCCACCTCTGACCTGCAGATCCAAAACCTTCTCTTTGTTCCTTGCAGCTCAGCCTCTATCTAGTTTTATCCTCAAAATCACTCCACCTACACCCAGTTTAGTGACCGGACGATTTTTCCAAACGGCCAATTAGCTAAATGTGCTTGGTTTTTTTCTTTTCTTTTTTTTTTTTTTGTTTCAGTTTTTTAAATACAATTCATGATATTTAGATTAGATTATTAGATGATTGCATGGTTTTAACAGCTTTTGAGACTTCTATAATGTTTTAGTCATCTAACATTCATTTTAACCTCTAGATAGCTTTCAAAGATTTTTTTAGCTTGTTTCTCCATCATGTCCTTGCAGATAAATCTGGTGGCAGCTGAGGAGAGAAAGAAAAAGCTTTCTTCTGGGGGAAAAGCTGGAGAGTTCATTCAGAAAACAGTCTTTTTGATAATTTAGCCATTGGGATAATTGTGTTTTGGCAAATGAACTCAGAGGATTGGCCTGCTTTCTGCAACTTTAGACATAAAGCTAAAAGTTTTGCCTATGAACCTTCAAAGCAGAGAAAGTTCTTTTTTTTTTTCCTTTGACTAATGTGTCAAGTTTCTAGAAAACTATAGAGTAAGATCTCTCAAGAGAAAGGAGTGATGCACAGAAGAATTCACTGTATATTTTACACGCTTACTTCCAATATTGAAATACATTAACATAAAAAATTAGCTTGTTAAACTAATAAAACGGGACCAAATTCTTAAGGAGGTAATATAATGGGACTTTGGATATGAATGAAATGGATTTGTGCTGGAGAAAATAATTCTCCGACAACAATTCTTGGAACTACGGCAGGGACAGAGGTGGTTTTAGAGCTTACTTAAAAGCAGAGTCTTTTCTGTTTAAAGGGATTGTTTCTCTTCAGCCTGCAAGAGAAAATCCTGATGGAGAAGTGGCCGAGCTAAGCAACCCAGCAGGGCTGAGATTTTCCAAAGCAGCAGCTGGGAGTGGGAGCAAGAGGAATTTATTTTATTTTTTTTATATATTTTTATTATTTCTAGGAGAGAGAGAGAGAGACAGCGTGAGCAGGGGAGGGTCAGAGAGAGAGCGAGTGACAGACTCTGAAACAGGCTCCAGGCTCTGAGCTGGCAGTCAGCACAGAGCCCGACGCGGGGCACGAACCCACGAACCGAGAGATCATGACCTAAGCGAAAGTCGGACACTTAACCGACTAAGCCACCCAGGCACCCCAAGAGGAATTTAAATCAGACTCTGATCAGGGTTTGGGTTATGATGATGTCCATGATCCTGCAGACCGGACTCCTACCTGTGGGAGGCACACAAGCTGCTCACACGGGAGAGTGTTCAAATGTGAGGTCCAGACATATCTCGTTCTGTCCTGGCCAAGATGCTGTCGCCAGTGCACAGAGTTAATCCTTGATGTGACAAAATTCAGGCTTGCCTTCTGCTAACTTGCCTGTTTACCACACTGCCAAGTAGCTTTTTTAAAAAATTAAACTAAAATTGAATTCATTTGGAGGTTATACATATGTTGCTGATGTAACGGAGAGATAGTCGCACTTTATAATATTCAGCTTTTTGATGGATTGAAGGTGACTTAAACACACAGTCTTGTTAAAAATAAAACAAGAGCAAAGACCCTCATTTTCCCACAGATATTCAAGTAATTATTCATATTCTTTTCCTTTTTCTTTCCAAATGGGATTTAAAAATGAGAAATAAACAGAAGGCTCTGATGACAGCTACATAAAAAGTTGCTTTTCAGGGATTTTTTCAAATGTTGCATGAGGTCAAATGGACAGAGGATTTTTATAAATTTCAAGTGAACATTCTCGATGTTGTCCGACTTAGAGCTCCTATGCAGTCTTATATTCTATTTTAAGGAAGTCTGTGTAGTGTTTGTGAGATATAATTTAAAGTGAAGGCAGTCAGGGTGGTAGAGTAACCAGGCAGTTTTAACTCATGGTAGGCATTTGAAGCAGGACTTTGAAAAATTAGTGGCACAAGGGAAGTCGTGGGCAATTTTGAAGATTGTTTTTGCCCTTTCTTGGCTTCTGTCCATGGCAGAAATGGATGGGATGTTCTCTGTGGCACGGGGCTTTGGCTGGTCCAGCAGAAGTGAACCTGCGTCCATGTTTCCTCCTGGCACTCTGGGGCTGCGTGCCTACCTTCTTACCTGTTATCACCTCCTTAAAGGTCATGCCCATTAATATTCAGTCTGAGGGCAAAGTGTAAGATGGTCCACTCTTGTTTCACCTAACGTGCCTCAGAAATCAGTATGAGGGGGCATCTCCTCCTAAACATTCATAGTCATAGTTTTCTAAATTCTTTAGGGGGGGTTCTCACTGTTTTAAAATTCTCATTTTCACTCCTACTCTTCTACTTCACAAACTTACATTTACTCAATCTCTAGTGCTTTGAAATTTATGACATATTTATGTGTGGCTTACTTTACCTATCTCCTGAAGGGTGTCTCCTGAATAGCAATGGATGTTGTCACAATAGCCAATAAAGATGCATATGTCAAATTGATTTACTTTTCAATCTCTATCCATGTAAAATGTATAAAATGAACTAGATTTCTGCAGATATTTGACTGCTCAGGTGAAAATTAGAAGAAGCACAGGAATCATCCAGGCACAGATGTTGAAAGAGCCACTAGAGAAAAGTCTCTGTCTCTTCTACTAAATTGTTTCTTCTCAAAGGATGAGATAATTTGCTAAATTCAAAAATTAATCATAATACATGCTAAATCATCAGACATGGTAACAGCTGAATTTTATGGCTTATGATAATTAGTTTGGGGAAGTGGAGGGTAGAACTAAATTGATCTGTGACAAGAACTTAGAATGAAGATTACTTTATTTTTAGGCTCAGCAGTCAAGGCCGATGCTCAGGGAAAAAAAGTCAGCTAGAATTATTCAAAAGTCATACAATCCTCAGTTTTGAGTCACGGAGCCTCAGAATCACATGGGAGTTGAGGCGCGAACTAGGAGACAAATTACTGAGCAAGCAAGCTAGCAGAAGCCAGCTTTCAGTTTTCTCCACGCTTTCCTGGTCGTTACCATGGTTCTCGTGACCGATGCCTTCTTCCAGCCTTCTGGCCGCACTTTACAAGACGATTTAGAACAATAGTCTGTAGTACTGTGAGTCCCCAGCTCACCAACCTCAGACAAAATTCACTAGAAATATCAGAGTCACATCTGTCCTTCCACATTGAAGGGAGTAACTGAAGTATCTCATGTGTGCTTCAGGTGGTTTGGACTCGTTTTTCCTTCAGCTCACACGTCTGTCACTTCTTCCTTATTTTCATGCCATAATCTGCTCATTGTCTGTGAGACTTTTGCTGAGGTGGCTTCTGGGACAACTCATGAGTCATATGGGGCTTCCTCATCTATGAATTTGGGAGAACTGTTCTTTTGCCCCAGTTCTAGACATGACATTGGTAAGAGAGGAAGTATTTGCCCTTTTCATGCCTGCCCCTTGGTGTACTCTTTCTACTGATTTACAGAGACCTACGGACACAGTTCTTTGACACCTCTTGTCCCTATCTTTGTGCACTCAGGACATTCTTACCCATCACTACACTGGTCCAGAAAACAACCTGCATGACACACAGGACTCGGGACTCAAAATTGCTGCTCGCTTTGGCCCTATTGTACAATTTCTACACCAAAACCTCGGCACCTCCCTCTTCCTGAGCTCCTGCTTTATCAAGGACACGTTTGGGGAGGATGGATAAAATGGCAGCCCTTAGTGATTTATGAATTAGAGGTATTTTTTATGATGGACTAATCTTTAGCCCCAGTGAATCTGGTGGTTTCTATGAGACAACTCAATAAATCATGAAAAACAAAACAAAACAAAAGAACAAACTAATGGAAAAAATGTTTTGGAAAATGAGAATTAATATCTTTATTTCCTCCAATTAAGTCAATGATAAGGCAAATCTATTATCAGGAGCAGTATCAGATATGTCTGATTATGCAAAGGTTAAAAGCTTGAGACATCATTGTGTGAAACTCCCACAGCACAGAAATTACTAAATTACGAACCAAACTCCATTGCCTATTACTGCAACATACCCAAGAGATGGACATCTACCCTTTTCCATTATTATCCGACTTATGAGAAGAAACAGACTTACTTTAAATTGAAGTGATATTGTAAGTAGAGAAACATACTATTGCATTTAGCCCTTAACATTTCTACTGTTTTTGACCATCATCTATTAAAAATAACTATAGGCTAGCATTATTTTTCTTCATTTTGCTGATAAGAAAATGTGTGACACAGAAAGGTTTAGTGATTGACCTTGGATTACACAGGAAGTCAATGGCAGAACCAGAACAGAAACTGGTGTTACTGAAAGCCTTGTGTCCTTGTTTGTTCTACAGACAGGTGCTGTTTCTTATTTAAAAGGATAATCATAGTTATCCCATTCATAAGCCTGAAATAATTTGGTCACATCCTAACAGGTACAATTCAATATTTTCTATTGATTAAATGATTTAAAAGTTATTTAAATATAATTTAAATTATTTATCAATGAGTGAGTGAAGATCACAGATGTAACTATAGTTAGGTCTGTCAGCAGAGCAGATAATAGGTGGTTATTTTATTTAGTTTTTTTTTTCAAAAAACCAACTCTTGGTTTCATTGATTTGTTCAATTATTTCTTTGGTCTCTATGTTGTTTATTTCTGCTCTGATTTTTACTATTTCTCTTCTACTACTGGGATTAGGGCGTTCTTGTTGCTCTGCCTCTAGTTCCTTTAGGAGAGCTGTTAGATTTTGGACTTGTGCTTTTTCTAATCTCTTGAAATAGGCCTGGAGAGCAATGTACTTTCCTCTTAGGACTGCCTTTGCCACATCCCATAGATTTTGGATTGTTGTGTTTTCATTTTCGTTTGTTTCCATATATTTTTTAATTTCATCCCTAATTGCCTGATTGGCCCATTCATTCTTTAGTAGGGTGGTCTTTAGCCTCCATGTTTTTGGGTGTTTTCCAGGCTTCTTCCTGCGATTGATTTCAAGTTTCAAAGCATTATGATCTGGGAGTGTGCATGGTATGATCTCGATTCTTTTATATTTATTGAGGGCTGCTTTATGTCCCAGTATGTGATCTATCTTGGAAAATGTGCCATGCGCACTTGAGAAGAAAGTAAATTCCCTGGCCTCAGGATGTAGAGTTCTAAATATATCCGTCAGATCCATCTGGTCCAAAGTGTCTTTCAAGTCCATTATTTAGTTTTTTGGGAATTAATGAATTTAACTTTAATAATAACTTTAATTAATAACTTTAGTGGCTGTATAAATTCAACCTTTCACCAAATGATTACTGAGCACCTCCTATGATCCAGACCTATTCTAGGTGCTAGTAGTACCTAGTACAGAACACAGAAAACATCCCAGCTTCATAGAATTAACATTGCAGGGGCAGCGGGGACAGATGATGGACAAAATAAGCAAATAAGTGTATAGTGTGTTACCTGGTTTTAAATGGCATGGGCACAGACAAGAGAGAAGGAGATTGGAATTATTGGAAGTTGGAGATTAGGGACCACAGAAGATGATGAAAGTCCTGGAGAATGAGGCATGAGGCTTCTATGAGTCATTGGTGGGAAGCACATTCCAGGCAAAAGAAGCTGGGAGGTAAAGGTCCTAGCATGAGAGTGTGTCTCATGTGTGCAGGGCATGACAGAGATTTTTAGGTGGGGGGTGGCTGGACTACAGACAGGATAGTTTGAGAGAGGTGATGGAGGAAAGCTAATGTAGAATCTTGTGGGTGAGATAAGGAGTTAAGCTCTAATAAAACTCTGAGTGAGATGGGGGTAGAAGAGTTTAATAAAACTCTGGGGGTGGAATAGTAGCTTGAAGGTTTAAGAAGTTAACTCCAGCTGCAGGGTTGAGAATAAAGTCCCAGACACCAAAATCAGAAGCAGGGAATTCTCTGTTTCTTATGACTCTGGATACACACATTCCTGACATTGTATGGTTCGTTTTGGCAGTGATGGTCTGTGTGCAGTGATGATGCACTGTTATTAAAGACCAGTGGTGTCCCACGCTGGATAAGTGGCTTGGCATGCAGTGGGAGATGGGGGGTGGGTGGCTCTAGTGCTGTTGACTGTGGGCTCCTGTTGATCACTTGTTGACAAATGATGCTAGAACTGCCTTGAGGAAGTGGAGGATGAGTTTGACCAGCACAAGTGCCTCATACTTGAGGTCGACTCACTCAGAGACCAAACCGAGTGCCAGGAACTGGGAACTGTTGGGCAGCAGTGACTGTAGTGTGGACAGACTCTGTCCTGGCAAGAAACTAGAGATGGGTGTGAAAGCAGAGAAGTAACAAGTATTCACATAGTCCAAGCCCATCTTTTGAGAGAAGTCCATATTGTGCCAGAACGGCTGCCAAACCATTTGGAAGTAATAAGAGTTCTTGCCAGACACTCATGCCGGCTTCCTCACAGAATAACTGTTCAAAACATGACTGTGTCCTGTATTCAAGCCCGCCCATAAGGAACAAGCATCCTTACCCCTGGAGTGAGTGACATGGAACCAACAATCATGATCACTAACAGGGTGACAGGTACAAATGATCTAAAGTGTTTTCCAAATGGAAAACGTGACCTAAAACATTTCTATCAGCACAGACTATTGGCAGAAAAGAGCTCTGAGAGCATTTCAAAAACCAGTTTTGCATGAGTTACATTATTCCATTTTTAGGTTCCTTTTGATATCACTTTCTCATTTGTAAGCTCTTTTTCAAAAGATTGATTAAAATTCTGGCTGCTTCTGTTCTGAATGCTCCACTTTCACCAAGGCATAAAAGCTGTGAACTTATTTTTTTCCAGGTTTGTATCTCAATTGTCAATCTCCATTTATTTGATTTTTCAGGTTCTGACTCTTAATTTTCATTTTTCCCCCTTTATTAGCTTTGTTTGGGATTATATATGATTCTTTATCTCTATTTTTCTCCCCTCTCCTTCTTTTGGATGAATGCTTTTTTTTGAAACTCCCTGTGGACAAGGCAATATTAATTTTGACACAACAAAGATTAGTTACAAGTGTCTGCCTTTGTTTCTGAGAAATCAATCCTAGAAAGTGTTGCTCATATAAACAACCCCTATAATTTTATTTTGAGCTTTATTCCACTTTTGAATTAGGTAAATTAGCAATAAGCAATTCCAAGTATGTCAGAGGTCAGTAGGAAACAATCTGTGATCTCTTCAATGCTGTCATTGTTCTTTCTGTTACTATTGTCATTGTGATTTTATAAATAGAAAAGATTATCTCATAAATGCAACAGTGTATAACAATTAACAGATGAAATTGTAGAAAAGTGAATTTAATGAATAAATGATGGCTATCTTTGAAATAATGGCTAAGGATCATATGATCAAGTTCGAATGTTAAAAAATAAAATTAATTAATGAATCAACAGGCATTTATTTAGAACCTAGGCCTGTGACCACAGAGCGTGGGGCAATGAGGAGTTCACAGTGTTACCAAAGAAGCATAAAGGAAGAAAATGAGTCTCAAATGGAGGAAGAAAGAAACATAACATGGCCTCATGTCAGCTGAACTAGAGCTTTAGAAGAATATTAAAACACCCAATGGAATGTCTATTTACTGTGCCTTATTTAGTTGTTTCTTATGCTAATTGAAACCTCCCCCCCACCAATAAAAAAACAAAAAAAACAAAAAAACAAAAAAACCCATGCTGTTTTTAAGTCCTTTTAAGCTGAGTGGAATCAGCTAAAGACAAGAAGCTGGAGAAGATCCCTGGGTGGAGAGGGTACGATGGGGACAGTTAATTAGAAAGGGGATAGATCTCAGTACATTGCTGTATAGTACTTTTAACACTGGGAATACTTTCAAAATTATTTTCTCAAATGCTTTATATAGTTTTGTTTTTAGTAGGATGACCTAAGTCACATCTCTCTGTTAAAATAAGACTTGAAAGCTCTTTCCTCTTAAGATGTCCCTAAAACCTGCCCTTTTTTACTGTGAGAAGATGTCTATTCTGCATTGAATGTTTAGGTTCTGGGTTGCATGGACCTCTGCCTGGAGACAGGCAGTGAAGCCTCCAGTTCCATCCACAGGGGACCATGCTCAAGGTCGGCCTCATACGTGTACAACCTGTGTGGTCACAAGGTCGTCCCACTTGGGAGGGACACTTGCACTTGGTCAGTGCTCTGAACTCAGTGCCTTGAAGGAAGTTAGCAATTTGATTCTGAACATCTTTGACGAGCAACGTGTGGGGGTACAAGGAGGCGCTGTGCAAGCAGAGAGGATGTGTGTGGACCAGGTGCCCGCTGTCCCAGCTGCCCAGCTCACACACAGGGTCTGAAGTGCCCATGGCCACGGAGCCCAGGGGCTCCAGACGGCTGGGGTTTGGCACACTCAAAGGGGTGCCAGGTGAGCATGGACCCAAGGTTGAACTGCCATCATCTAATACCAGAGATTGGGTGGCTTACACAATGTGAGTCCAAAATTAGGGTGCCAGGGTGGTTGGGTTCTGGGGAGGATGTTCTCCCTGCCTTTTCACTGTGTCCTCACAGGGCAGAGAAACAGAGCTCCAGCATCCTCCCCACTTTTTAGAAAGCCATTAATCCCATCAGGAGGACCCCAGCCTCAAGACTTCTTCCAATTGTAACGGCCCTTGGAGGCCCATCTCCAAGCACCATCACACTGGGGATAAGGGGTCCAAGAGGGAACTCGGGGAAGATGGCACACAGCGTGTCACCTCCATAACAAGGGAGTGCTCACAGCCCTAATGGGCCACACTTTGGCCTCAAACCAGAACTTCATTTCAAATTCAGAAAGTCCTGATGTTCTCAGAAACACAGATGATCAAAGAGTGTGGCCTACCTTCTTACTCCTGTTACTTCCCTGAATCTGCCCACTTAGGTGGAAAGTCATGACTTAGAAGAAAAGACAGACTGGCCAACCGTTGTTCCTTTTCCCCAGTAAGCCAGTGGTTATGAAGGTAGAGAAGGGTTCAAGAAACAAAATGCATGGTTTGCATTAGTTTTGTGTGACATTTCTACTGTCCTCATAAAATAGATACATACTTCATAGTCTGGAGGTCGAATATACACACGCATATATCAGACTACGCACTAATTTCTGTGATTCCTTCTGTGTATATGTAGAAATTCTCAGATGCCTACACTTAAAGCCTGTAGTACTCAACAAAACAATGTAATTCATGTTAATAACTTCACATTTTAATTTCTCTTACTTAGAACATTGTTAAATAGCAAATAAAAAGCATCATGAGAGGTCACAGGTGTTATATGGTAATGGTTCATTTCAGCACTCAAAGCAGAAAATGCAAAGCCTTGGTACAACATTTAACTTCAAGGCTGAGATTGTGAGTAGACCCGCGAACAGAGAAGGGAATGATGTACAAGCAGATGTCCCAAATTATAGGTGAAGGCTGCTTAACAAAGGAGGAACATCTGTGTCCAGTAACACAGGCCTATCTGAAAATGACCTTGGTATCTACAGCACTGTTTCTTTACAACAGCCGAGTTAAGAAACACTGGCTATGTTGTGTGCCCCAGCAGCTGTGTGGATCACAGCAGGCTGGGGGAGTCATGAGCAGGAGCACCAGCCTGGGGTCTGCATGACTAAAGTGGTGTAAGAGACTGGTGGGAGAAGTTCCCCTGGCATCCATGTGCTCAGGGAACCAACACGCTCACTGGCTCTTCTGGGTGAGCAATACATGTTCTGTCAGAGAAGGGACAGGAGATGTTCAAGAACACATGGCTGCTGAGCTTCCTGGGGAGAAGAAGATGTGGGTCCTGCAGCATCTGCCTCCTTGCATCCTTGGGTAAAGCATAGTACATGGAACATTAGATTAAAACCTATTTGGGTCTCATAAGTCTAGTGGCCACAATGAACCCGAAACCACAGCTGTCCTGCCATGATGTGGAGTCAGAATTTGGGTTTGGGTTGATTCTGTGTGACGAGTCACTGTGGCACAGCAGAAGGGACAGTGGGAGAGGGCAGGGAGGCCATGTCCATGCTTTAGGGCCCGCCAACCTTCTCTGGTTTGAGATAAAGAAATGTCTGCAGGAAATAATAGCAGATAAACACAACTTGTGAAATAAGGTGGCTTCATCTTACCCCCTCGGAACTTGCGAAGTAAGTAGATGGTCAAGGAGAAAGACAGGATAATAGCTAAAGAGATCATGTTGTGTTTGTATTATCTGCCTTAATGAGACAAGGTGTCTGGGAGAGAAATAGAGAAACCAAAGCAGCAATGTGTCCAGTGTTTGACACAAAACATACGATGTCACACACCCAGGGCCCTGGTGAGGACCTGAAACACATTACATTGATTGCTACGGCGCCACTTTGTGACTCCTCACCATGAAAACGTGGTTCTGGGCCAGAGGATGATAGACATTTCACCCCAGAGACCAGAGGCTATGACACAAAGATCACTTGATTGAGAAGATCCTCCAGATTCTGGGAAGTCCACTTTCCTCCAATTTCAGATAAAATATCTAGGGGCTAATATTTATTTATGGATGCAGCTGAGTGGAAAGTGATGTTCGGTATTAGTAATAATTCAAAATCTGCCACAGTGTTTGACATTCAGAAATTATCATCAGTGATATGAGCAGTCCCCATTTAGTTGGAGGAGGAGAAGATGGAGTGAGGTTAGTCTTTGCAAAAGATAAAATTGCCCACTTTCTCCTTGGCTGTGAAGTGGCATATTTTTTACAAGTTGTAAGAATAACAATATTACTTATGGACATTAACCACTGAATTTTCAAGTCATTTGAGTTACCATCTATTTCCTTCTATATCAGGGGTCTGATATTCATTAACATGTCTTTTCCCTGCACAAAATCTAGTTTCCATAATAAAGTTGACCCTGCCACACATGAGTCTAAATGTTTCAAGTCACATGTCAATGATTCCACCCATACTTGGAGGCAAAAAGATCATTGACATGAAGAGATTGGAGTGGAGCCTTACCACTTTCCCCAATCCCATCTCCTTTGACTGAAGTATGGGAACAGGAGAGCCACCATCTTGACAAGAACAAAATAAAGGCCTGACAATTTCCCATGTAAGTGACAAATCCCATCCTACAAAAATGTGGCTTGTTGTTTAAGAGCTCTAAGAACTTTAGTGTAGTTTTCATATCCTGTACTTATTTATTAGTGCATTTGCAGGACGACTGATTCCAGATAGGACACACTTTTCAAAGCACTGACAAAATGTAGACTAAATTGAACAATTGCTTGTCTTTCATAAGGTCGTGTGGAAGAGAAGACTTTGTTTTCCAAACCAGGCACCTAACTCTCAGTTAGTGCCCTACAGTTAAATTTTAATCCAATTAACATGATTCAGAGGTGGGCATTAGGGGCTGCACTTCTATTCTCAATTCTCAAAAGCTTGGGCCTAATGGTTAAGATTTGAGTTTTGGTGTTAAAGAACTTGGATTTGAATCCAACTCTGGAAGTTTCCCTCTGCTGTCAGAGAAGTGACTTACTCTCTAAAACTCAGTCTCCTTGTCTGTAAACATTAATAAATTATCTGCAATTGCCTAACATAGCACTACTAGGTCAAATGACACCACACTGAAATAGCTCATCGAAATGCTGAGCACATAGAGTGTGCTTATCACTGTCAGCATATTTCTCATCTGTTACTGTATTTCTTCACATTACCTTATGAGGGATGTATAAAGATGAATACAAATTAAGAGAAAATGAAAACCAGTTGTTTATTAGCACCTTTCTATAAGAGGAGCATGAAATCTTGTAAAGGTATTGAAATTATCCTATCCCTCAAGTTCCTATCATCAGGTAGCTCTGTTTCACTATATTAAATACTTATAATATGTGGGATCTTCGTCTGTGATCCTTACTTATGAATTAAAATAGAGAAAATTTTATAGACAAAAGTAAACTATATAGTAAGAGAACATGAATGAAAACATGAGAGCACATAAAACAGTGTCTTCGGTTCACCTGATATTTAGCCAGTATCACCTTCCCTCCCATCAGTGCACATCAAAGGAGATAGTAATGGAGTACACGGAATAGTACAGTCATAATGAGTAACATTTGTCGAATGTTTATAATATTTTAGATGCTCTTCTCAGTAATTATTTATGTATCAACTCACTTAAATTTTCACTGCAATCTTTTATGAAATTTACACTATTACCATCGTCATTTTACAGAGGAAGAATCTAGGGCATGAAGAAGCAAAAGCACTTGCTAAATGTTATGAGAATAACACAGACTCAAGTTTTGGACTGCAGCTGACAAAGACACAGTTGCTAACAGGTGCAGGACAGCCCCTCAGCTATACACCAGCCCTGTGCAGGGAAACCAGGCACAAAAGCCAGTCTCCCATCTCCCCAACCCCCCACCCCCACCTAGGGGAGGGAGGGAGCAGTGCTGAATGCACACTCTCCAGGTCGCTGACTTCCACTCAGCCCACATCCAGGTGCTAACTGCAATTCTTCCCTTAGAGTCACTGACTGGTCTGGCACACCCTTGTGCCACCGGGAACAAAGAACACGGTTTGGACAGCCACCAAGAGCCAGGCAGCCTGACCAACAAGGCTCATCTCCTATGACCACCACTCCATGGAGACTGCCAGAGGGGATGTTTCATCCAAGGCACAGAGATCAGCAAAGAGTCAAGGAGAATGAATAAACAGAGATAAACAGAGGGAACTGTTCCAAACAAAAGAACAAGATGCAACCCTAGAAACAGACATTCATGACATGGTGATTTACCTGACAAAGAGTTGAAAATGGCTATCTTAAAGAGGCTTAGTGAGGTCAGGAGGACAGCGTGTGAAGGGAGAATTTCCACATAGATAGGAAATAGAAGAAAGAAACAAACAGACCTCTTGACTCAACTATTGCAAAATACCCTCCGCAGGCGGGTATTAGAAAAGGAGAGACTTCCAGAGACCAAGTATTGTAAAATGTACTTAGATTCCTGTGTCTTTGGGTGAGCTGGTGGGTCAGAGACCCACAGACAGAGGCTTGCCATGCGGGAAAATGCTTCACTCACACCGTGGGGTGTGATGGTGTGGGTGGGGCAAATAAGGGTACAGGAAGTATGGGCAAATATTTTCTCTTTCTAGATTTTATTTTCCTTCTAATTTAAGGTGGCAGACACTGGTGTGGATGAGGCAGTTTCTAAAGTTATATTTCATTAATGCAAAAAATAAATTAACTTTCCATAGTTTCTCTGTATGATTCAACCTTTTAGGAGTGTTTGTATAAAAAACCAACAAAGTGGTTGCTCTTTACAGACAAGACAGCTCCAATGGTTGACTGATCTCTGCACAGACAACCACCGGCTGAGCCGGGCTAGCCACCACCTCTGGGTGCCAGTTCCAAGGACCCTTTTGAAAATTAGCAGCATCATAGATATTCTTTTATTGTAATGTTAGTAGTTTGATAGGAAGACCAATGTTAACTGCAATTATTGAAACAATTTCCTTAGGTTTTATGTGGAGATGTTAATATTGTTACCATCAAAATTTAATGAAAGTTTTAGACAATATTATTAAGCAGCCACAAGCCAATTATTTGAACACTTCACTCATCAATCCCTTGTGTCTTTTAGTATATGTCTGGCAATGCTTCAAGCCTTTTGTGAATGTTGCCTCACTTAATTCTTGTAATAACTCTATATGAGAGGACTTAGTATCCCCCCCACGATGTTTCATTTAGGGAGACTACAGGGTGGACGGTTGACATAATCTGTTGTTAAGTAACTTTGTGCCCAGCGTCCCAGAGATGGTGGGCTAAGAGGCCAGACTCAACCCAGGCAGATTGACTGCCCAGTACATGTTTGTGCAGCAGGAAAGCAAGACCGTGGGGAAATTATATTTAAATGGACCCAATCCTTCCCTGAAAAAAAAATTTTAAATCATTTTATTTGCTTATGCCACCAGAGATACAGGTAATATTTTAATTTTAAAAAGTAAACCTTTTGCATGGGCAATTTCATACATGACAAATATGACATCCAGGTCAAAAATAACATATATGAAGACATCGAAATTTCACTGTTGATTTTATATTTGGTGTTGAGAGCGCCTAACATCTTGATGAGGGTTACTATATGGACTGACTCAATAAAACAAAAGAGATAAAAAGATAAAGTCTTGATGGAGTAAGGTCACCCAGAAAAGGGATGGGGAAATGCAGAAAAGGGACTTACTCTCCTTTTGCTAATTTCCATTTGATGTTTTTGCCGATCTGGCACTGTGCTAATTTCTCCAGACCTTTAGGACATAAGCTCCCTAATGCTTTCCAGTCAGACACCTTGACCTAGAGTTCGGATCAGTGGCCCCACTCCCACTCTTTCCCCCTTTGGCTCATGTGGAAGGGATAACGGGCTGCCCGTTCCTGGGTCTGCTGTTCAGGGTATTGGTCCAGACAGTGAATGTGATATGGGCTGAATTCTAGAACATACTCAAATTCCTTCCCTGCAGAGAGACCACCCTCCAATCCCACACATGTAATTCACCATTTACTCTGTGGGTTCACTGGGAAATGCTTAACTTAACTATCACCTTCACCAAGAAAGGTGGAGGGTAGATAAAAGTGGAAGTGATTCTAGAGAGAGTAGAGATGCTGAGGGCTGGAGGTAGATTTTATAAAGACTGTGTAGGAGAGGAATAGTAGACTGGGACCACAGCTGAAGTTGTTGATATGCACAAATATATTCCGTCACAAAGCAGCAGCGTGAGAGTGGGAAGAATTTCAGTGGGTGTGCCAATGTCCACATTTTGGATTGTCTAACTGTTGAGTGCTTCTGGGAGAGAGAAACAAAGGACCAACCTGTAGTGGGGTATCTGTAGGACTTCCCACACCCTGCACACACTCCCCACTACCCCCACCGCACCCTCACACAACCAAACACACAGACACCTACCCGTCTACACACCCGATCACATACACATAGCTACACATACTAAAATGTGCACATCAGCTGCAGATTTATCCAGATTGGGACACAAGAAAGGGGAATGACTGGTAATTCATATCAATAACCGAAAGGCTATAGAAGGAGATGAAAAGAATACAGATTCTACCGGTAAACCCTCAGCCCAATATGAATTCAGTTATAGTTTGAAAAAAAATATGGAAAAACCTACCACAGAAACCTATTTGTTCATTTTCCTAAACTGTGGTGTGTATGTGTGTGTGAGCGTGCGCACGCGCAATGTTTAACTAACAGTAACCTTATTAAGGAGGAAGTGAAGGTGTTTAGCTAATAGAAACCTTGTGAAGGAGGAAGTGAACCGATACCTTCTAAGTGCACACTTACATCATTGAAATTGCATATTCTCCCCTGACGATGGGACTCTAAGTCTCTGTGTGGAAACCCTAGTCTTGGTGGTCTGAGTGGGTGTCAGGAAGGCGCAGGAACCCTCTGCCTTTCTCACCAAAGTTTAAGAACAAAAGCAGTATTCCTTTCACCATAGATTCATTCTCTGATCTGGGTCTGCAGAGAATTTTATTACAAGTCTGTGAGATGTGTTCAAGACACGTGGAAAGCTAGGTCTCTGGACAAAAAGGAAATACTTTATAAAATAAGAAAATTTAAAAAACTAAAGGGAACACTTTGCTCCTGGCTATTTCCATTTTCTGTATGGTCACAGACCTGCTTTGATGGCTTGGACCCATACTTGGCTCTTCAGAACTTGGTGGGTAAGACTTTGGGGGCCTCCACTGGACATTCATCTGTAGCAAATAGGAAAGATTAAATAGTCTCATCTTGGACTTGGTCATCTTTGTGGTTTTAAAAATTGCTTGGCAAAGACATTGAAACATGACACTAATATGTATCCATTCTTTTACATGGGATTTTACCTCATGAAAAGTTGAGATGTTCACAAGTGAATTTGAAATCTCTTTCTTCTTGGCTGATTGGGGATACAGAACATGTGGGTAGTTTTATTTCCACAAACTTGCATAAAAGTTACTATTTTTTCTTTATTTTTGTGTCCTTAGCTGAAAGTTGAAAACTCTAAATAATAGCATATATTCAACCATTGCACTTCTCCCTCATTGTACATGTGACTCTTAGGAGAGCCATTACAATTTTGAATATCTTTGCTGCATTTAGACATTACTCTAAGTGTAAAGGACTTTGTGTGATGCTCCTAAGACTCGCATTAAGTCATTGAGGACATGATTCTATTAGTGTAGTGAGTCCTCCCACTAAAGACAGCAAATCTGGCACTGTGACTTCTGCATGCTTTGCATTTTTTCCAAAATGCTATTACAGCTTTTATGATCTTACGAAGTATTTTTTAAAAAATACATTTTCTTGGTAGAAAATTGAAGATAAAGAATGCTAAAGAGATGTAAATATCTCTCTTAAATGATTTACTTTTATTCACAATTTTAAATTATCTTGTAAAATGAACATTTTTCTGAAGGAGCCCCAGTATCCCAGTGCAATGTGGAGATTGTTTCTGTCCAACGTTTTAAAATCCAACCAATCCAAGAGTGGCTTCTTGAAAAGACCCCAGAACTTTCAGTGTAGGAAAGACACACTTTATGTTAGGAAGCAGTTACACATTTATTGGTCATTTATCAATGTTTGGCAGAGTCAGACTGTTAAGAAAACAATCATTACAAAAATTTGGAAATAAGCAAAAGGAAGACTTTGTGCCCTTTTACTGGCCCTTACTGCCTGGGCCTGAGAGCCCCCACCTGCAGATTATTTCATGTAATCTCCAGGAGTGTGCCCTCTGACTACTTAGGACTGGGTACAATACTTTGCAGCTCTTTAAAGGTTCATATTTAACTTTTAGAAATGTAACAATAAATTATCTCTGTACAATAGCAAGTCAGATGGGTTTTAACCTGTAGAGATGCAGATGACTTCTGCCCATGCTCTCCAAGGTGACAGTTTTATTGCCCTGTAGGACGTTAGCCAGTTTTTAATCCATGGATCAAATCCCATTCCAGTATTCTTTCTTTCCGTGTCTGTAAGTAATTTTATTTCTCCTACACTCCTTTGAACCAGCATTTTTTTCTGGCCGATCCCCTCATTAATGATTTCAATAAATCTTTGACACTCTACTATATTATATTTTTAAGAGAGTATGTTCTTTGCCTTTTGAAAGTAATATTTTTCTCATCTGATGCTTCTCTCTTTAAATGATGACTATACACAGGACCTAACTTGCATAAAGTCAGCCACATGTCTCCGCATTGCTACTTCAAGGCCCACGCCTATTAATTACTTGTTAGGCCTCCTAGTTTTATTCCTCAATGCTACTCATCCTCAGTTACCTTCAATATCTTCAATTCCTCAAAAATCATAATTTCTAAGAGGTTTTCCTGTTAGGTTTCCCCCTAAGCATTGACCACATTTTAGGATTGACCTAGATTGGGCTCATAACCAAATAGGTGGGTCTTTCTTTCTCAATATATTTTTATTTTTAGGCATACTTACAAGGGTTTTCACACTTCTAGATTACATAGGCTTTCCCTCATATTTTCTACTACTTTGTGCCAGGTTCATTTTATTATAGTCCTGTTGCAGTTTGTTGCTGCTGTTTTTGTTGTTTTTGCTGTTGTTGTTTTCATAAGTCTCTAAATCAATTTGGAATTTATTTTTGTCATAATGAGAGAAAAATAGGTTCAATAATGTCATTTCCTTGTTTTTCTTCATTTATCCCAATACCAAATGTTGGCACCCCAACCTGCCCCATGAGCTGAGTCACACACTGTGACAGTTGTCCACCACGCATCCCACGAGTGGCACTTCCCATACCCTACATCTGAACCACATCCTCTCACAGGAGAAGCCGGTGCACTCAGGGCAGTCCCACTCAGTGATGGGCTTGCATGAATGGATGCATAATATGAGTTTACAGTCATTCTGGTTTACGTTTTCACAGAGGAAGGTATTGTTGTAAGTGGACAGAATGGCGTCATGATTCCTACAGTACTTCCTACCTTGGATCAAGATTGCCACGGCGTCTGTTAGTAATGAGGAAGGTACTAGACAGGAATGGGGGGAGAGGAGAGGAGAATGGAGAGCTGAAGAGAAATTTAGCTCGGGTGCGGAGAAGCCTGAAGAAATGAGAAATGCCTCCACCATATATGCGATAACACACTGCGGTGACCAACGGGTCACCATATGGCCCACATTCAACATCCAGCCCTAATCACCACTGCCCTGCTTCATGCTGTGGTGTGCCTGGTGCATACATTGGTTCCTTAGATAAACTGATCTCACAGATTGAGGTGTAACTATTCTAGCACATAGCTGTTCCCTCTCCATTATCTCTACATTGATTTAATTGAGTGAACTCATGGAAGCCAATATTTTTTCCATTAAAGCGTCTCACAATCTGCTGTACTCTGCTTACAGTGGGGACATAAAATAAACTGTTGTGTTCAAAGTGAATTCTCAGAGATGGCTGTCAACAACTGGATCAGTCCATCCAGGCCCAAACCCATCGATCTTCATTTTCAAAAGAAAAAAGAATTCTTATACTTTAGAGAGAAAGAGCAGTAGAGAGGGGCAGAGGCAGAGGGAGAGAGAGAAAGAAAGAGAGAGACTCTCATGCAGGCTCCACGCTCAGTGCAGAGCCCAATTTGGAGTTCAATCCCATGACCCTGGGATCATGGTCTGAGCTGAAATCAAGAGTCATACATTCAATCAACTGAGCCACTCAGGTGCCCCTATCTCTCTTCTTAAGTACTATGTGTAATTGTGCTTAGTCTTGGTACCTCAAAGTTCCTCCTGCCTTCCAAGATGTCAGCTCTAAACCATTGCTATGATTTATCGAATTCTCTAATCATCATCAAAACTAAGGGAATAGCTGTTCCATTTGCTCTTAAACTATGTCACAACCAGGTTACATCCTAGGTTTAGGGAAGGTTACATTTTTAAACTGTACTTTTGGACTAGGGCAACTTTTTCAGTCCAGATGGCAAAGTAGATTTTGTTTTTGTGTGTCCACTATTCTCACTGGGCAGAAACCTTGAATAACAGTAGGGTCACAGTTACAGAATAAGTCTACACATCCGGACGTTGAGTCCACATGGGAGGTCAATGTTTCGGTGCACAGACCCACAGCAGAGTTCTGGGGTCAGACTGAACAGGGGAAACAGTATTTCTGACAGTGGCTCTCCATCCCAGAGCACAGACCGCTACCTTCTGGCTTTGAGAGGCCCTGTCATGAGGCAGGAGAAGCCCTCACTAGCTTGCTCTGTTCCTCTCAGGGAGGCTGGGGTCTGTGGATCTCACTGGCAGACCCTCAAAGTTAAGGCAGATTTTTGAGCATTGTATCCAAATCTTCCGCTTCTGCAAACGCCCCTCCACAGTGCAGCAGCCTTCAAACAGGCCAATGGTTAGCACCACTTTCTGTCATTTGGGGGAAGTAGAACCAATAATACACCCCCCAGTCAATAACTAATAACATCTCCTATAAGCTCTCTTTTTATGCAACCCAGACAAGATTCTCTAAAATGAGCCTCTTCTCTGAACACGTGAGACCAGTTTTACGAAAAACATTATATGGAAATTGTTACTACCTTGACCTTAGACCACCAAACAGAACTATTCTTTTGGACTAGAGCCAGGCATAAGAGTAGAAGTGTGAGGGACCATTCGATCAGGAGCCTGAGAGCCATGAAACGGCACAGACTGAATGAGTTCTTATTTTACTTTGAGCCCAATATTCTCAGATTTCAGGATTTAGGACTTAATTACCCTATTTGTATCCTCATATCTTTTTAGTAAGCTATAGTTTTCATACGTATACACACCTTACAAAGTGGGAGCCAGTAAGATGTTGGTCTCTCTTTCTGTTTCTACATCTAGTATTGACCAGATAATTCAGTCGGGGAAAACTACATGCCTTTGTTTTCAGCCGAGCTATTTTCTTTTTGATTACGTTGGTCCTGCAGACCAGAAACAAATCTTCCCTGGTTCCTACCAGTTGCTTTGCTTTCCTTCTATTTGCTTCATTACATTCTTGAATTGATTTCTTTTGTCTTGGGTACATTCTGCTCTGGTCTTTTATTTCTCAGAAATAGTGAAGTGGGTGACAACTGCAAAAGGAAGAAGAGAATTTATACCTATTTCCTTTGTTTCAGAGTTCACCACCAACTCTTCTCCCACTGCAGCAGACAGTAAAATTATTCACTTTGACGCATGCGTTAGTATTGACAGTAATTAGGAAAATGGTGGTTTTCCTGAAGGTCTCTTGTTCGGGCTGAATAGTAAATCACAAATCGGTTTCACTGCTCATTTTGTCCTCTCGTTGATGACAACACGAAGGTGAACATGTTCTATTTGTTGAAACTGAATTTCAAACTCTAATAAAGACAATACATATTCTGACTTGGAGTCTAATCTGCCACCCTGAAAGCCAGACAGTTTGTCTTCAATGTGAAAGAATTCTGGAGTGAAGGCCTCAGTGTCCATCGACTTTACCAGAACTGGTCAGGAATTAATTCAGCAGATTTTTGATAAGGACAAATTCAGCAACTGGTGATCTGCTCTGGGGCTGGGTATTATTCAGTGGTTAAGTTCTGGGATCTGGCGCCAAATCATAAGAGACTAAACACCTGTTCTGCCATTTACTAGCTTCGGGCCTTGAGTGGCTTACTTCAATGGCCTCAGTATCTTCAACGTAAAAATCCTGCACCACAGGGTTAAATAAGATAATGCATATAAATCATTTAGAATAGTTTCTAACACATGCTAATTATAAAATAAAAGTGAATTATGAAGCTGTATACTAAAGAACATGCTAGGTATGTGAGGGCCCGGAGTTCCTTCAGACATGATGTCTGCCGAGTATTAAGAGCTTAAGAAAAATAAGCTTACTTGAACATTGTAGGTGGCATCAGCATGAAGGACAGTCTTGGATTTTTGCCCAAGCCACGACTTTCTTTTTCTCCTCTGACTACCTCTCCAAGGAATTGCAATTTAAGTGAATTTTGTTAAAACTTACAATGGACACAAGACAACTTAAACCTCCTCATTAGCTATTTGCCCTCTCTGAGGTTCTCCTCTGACTTGCATGCTAAGTCTTTATCTCTGTTCCTTTCTCTCAGGAACAGTCCTTTCTAAAGCCTCCTTCCCATAATCTGTACCAGAGTGAGTCACAGTTTGTTATCAGATGGCAGACCTGCTTAGCAAGTCAAAATCTCTGCACATAGTCAGCTACTTTCTCTTGTTCCACAAGCTAGGCCCATGAAATGTATACCCACAGCAAGGTAAACGGTGATGTGCCAGGGAAGCAATAATGTGCCATGAGACTTCAGAGGTAGAGTGATTACTTTCCGCTACAGATGGTGGAGGGGAAGGTTCACAAGGTAAATTACACGTGTGCAGCATGCAGTGTGCAGTAGACGGCCCACTGGGCAGGCATGGGGTGTGGGAACTTTGCACATTTCAGGAGAGGTGTGACTCTTGAGAAGTTTCTGGGTGAGGGTTTCTAAGTCCTTGGAATATCCTGCCTGATGAAAGTATTTATTTGAGTAGGCCTCTGAGTCATGCTGGCCTGATAACCAGGTTTGTGCTAACAGTGGTTTATGGTGGAGGCCTTGGGCTCTACAGGGACATTGTGACCCCAGGAGAGGCTGGAGACCGAGTAAATACATCAGCCGCCAGGGCACTCTGTGCCAATGGGACTGACTGGACTCTAAAACTTGGGAGACTACTCTGGTTGGCAATACTGTACCCGTGTGGCCACACAGCATGGTTGAGAGGGTCCTGTGCTGTCCCTATGACTCCACTGAGAGAGAAAACAAGGATCCTGTACTTTCCTCTGAACTCTCTCATTGCAAAACACTGTGGTCATGAGCATAACAGTCTGTCTCGTGCATCTAGCACATCTCTAATCCCGAGGGTGGTCTTGGGGACACCAGTAACAACACTTCGCTTGGACTTTCAGTTGGACCTCAAAGAATGAATAGGATTTCAGAAATGTCGAGATGAGTTGAGCAGAGGAGAGAAACAGTGTGACAGGAACAGAGATTATTTGAGATGGAGGAAATCAGAAGAATTTAAGAATATAGGGGAACACTGCACCACACAGAGGGATCAATGACCCATTCAGCCAGGCTTTTACTGTAAAAGTCACTACATTATCTCCAGAGGCTTAGTGGGAGACAAAAGATTCAATGAAAAGAAGTAAATCAAAAATAAGGCAACGACTAGGCACCAAGTGGACTGAAGGTTGTCCGTGTGAAAGAGCGTGATCTGAAAGGACTTCATGAGGATTTTGGGTGCTCTGGAAAGATGCATTTGGGCCATGCCAGATTAATTCTGCAAGTGCTCTTCCCAGCCTTATTTTAATATATAATACAAATGAAACATACCATTATTAATTCATGTGGACAAGTGTACCAGAAAAAAGTCTTTAGTCCATGTTGTCTCTGATATCATTATTCGAACTAAAATGATAATTTGTAAAACACATTCAATCCTTGCTATTCACAAGCTCTGTATTTGAAGAATGGCCTACTCACCAAAATATATTTGTTAGTCCAAAATTACACTCATGGTGCAGATCAGTGAAACGTTTAAGTCACCCACTGCGCACACTCCCAGCTCAGGTAGGAGAAGTTGACCCTCTGCTTTCTTGTTTCAGCTCTCATACTGTGAACAAGGGTCCTTCTCATGGTCTACATAATGCTGTATTTTTCACATTTTTGTTCTTTGGCAGGTGATTCTGCTATTTAACATCACCTGAGTGTAGTGCTGAGGTGCTGGCTAGTACTCCCAAGCACAAGAAAGTTGTGATGTTGCTGGCAAAGTGTGTGTGTTGGACAAGCTTTGCTCAGGCAAAAGTGAGAGCCCCTTAGCCATGAGTTCAATGACAGGGAATCAACAATGTATATTAAATAAATTATCTTTAAACAGCAACATACACAAAACATGGTTATGTGTTGATCAGCTCACAAAAATGTCATAACAAAGGCCAACAGGAAGCTAACCCTGTATTTTTCCTAAAAGCAATGGTTCAGCATTCACTAATGCAGTGTTTGTGGTGCCTTCATAGAATAAAATTTTCATAAATAATAAGAATTGATGATAGTTAAAATACTATTTTCTGTAAAAAGCAACCATGAAGGGCCAGGTTATACTTAAATTGATGTTATTAACTATCCTTTCATATTCTAACTACTGGGACAGAAAAAAATTATGACAAAATTTGTACTTTACAATTCACTTGAATTTCCTCTACTTAAAATTATACATAAAGAAAATTTTATGCAGCTCACAAGCAACAAGGAACTCAGAATAGTTTCTGTGTCTTGAAGAAATCTACAGTTTAGTTCTGGCAATCGGATGAGCCAGAAAACTACACACAGCTCAGCTAGAGCTTCCTGTCACAAACAGGAGCTTACAGAGCATGTTTTAGGCGTACTGTAGGAATTGGAATTTCTTTAACTAAGTCTTTTTGCAAATTATCTCCATTAAAGGCAACGATTCTATGTTTTGGAAGTATATATTTCCCTTTTTTAGTGGACATTTATCATCATTTCCACAATGCAACTCAAAGATGATCATGCCCCTTTCACTAAGCCCCTGAAGCTATCCTACAGGGGACTCATTTGCACAAAAGGGCTGCCGCCTCACCGTGCACTACTCAGCCTGGCAACATGAAGCTCATTTACACCAAGGAAGGGAAGCCGTGTAGCAGGTGGTTAAGAGTATAAGCTGTCCTGTCAGACTTAGTATGTTTAACCTTGGCACTTACTAGCTGTGACCTTACATCACTAACAGGCTCTATATCTTAGTTTCCCAGTCTGTCGGTTGTGGCTATTAACATTTATTTGGCACAATTGTAAAAATTAAACTATATATAAAGTACTCAATACAGCCCAACATAAATCTTCAACAAATGCTCGCCACTGGTATTATCATTCAGTTCCAGCTGTCCCTGAATGGCGTGCCAAACTGGAATGGAAGATCATCAGATTTCTTTTAAAACTCTAGAAAATTAAGTTGTAGAGAAACTTTAACAAATACAATATATCCGGTAGATCAATTTGCCAAACTGGTAATTAGCAGTTTACAGATAAGGAGAGCCCTTCCAATGTGATAACATTGTGACTCTAAACATCTAAAGTTAACTTGTAGAGTAGACTCAGGGAGATGTTTAATTACATCCATTTTATTTTGCTGATTTAATAAGAGTAGGGAAATAAGTAAGAATTATGAGGAAAACCCATCATCTGAAAGCCCAAAACATTTTCTTCCTGTGAAACAACTGTAAAGGTTTTCTGCTTTAGCTGAATCACCGCGAAGAAGTGCAATTCCCTCCCCCCCCCCCCGTCTCCCTCCTTGGGGACACTACTCATATGAATCACAACTTTAAATAAATGAACACACCTCGCCCACCTATGAAATATCTAGAAGACAAGAAACCAAAGAACTATCAAATTACAGTCTTATATGAACACCTTTTAAAAATTAATTTGGCAAATTTCAAAAATGGTGGCGGGGCCGGGGGTACTTGTATGGAAGTTAGTGAAATCTTCAAGTTTGTCAACCAGTAAAATCGGAAAACACGAAGAAGGAGGAGGAGGAAGAGAAAGCTTTGAACAAGCAAAGCCAAATTTATTAATCTTGTTGCATTATTGCAGTAGGAGAAAATTACTTGGATAGGGTCTTAGTGGCATTCCAGAAAGAAAACATCCGGAAGGATATTTATAAAATTGCAAAGCCAGAGCTTGGTGATTTTTGGGCAGGTGTTTCAGGACAGAGAAGGGGGTAGGACTGTGTAGTTTATAATCGTTCTACATTCATTAGCTGGCACCATGGGCAAGTGTTTGGAAGCAATTCTCGATAAGCAGCCAATTAGTCCTCGTAAATAAGCTATTTCAGTTGGTTTCAGTCTTATCTTTCAGAAGCAAGTATTTTCTGGTTCTGGCAGCTTAGCTGATTTGTCTTATTTTCACTATTATTTAACATATAGATGGGAAAGTTTGCCCTGTCCACGTATTGTCCAAACAGAGACCGGAAATTAGGTTGACTTTAGTTTTCAAGTCGTGCAGTTAGAAAGAGCAAGCTTTTATTTTAAGATTTTTCTTCCTACAAATTCTCTTAAGGTGAACGATTTTATCTGAGACATGGACTGTTATATCTAGTTACTGAACCTTAGGACAATTTTTACTTTTGCTATTGCATTTTTAAATGAGTTTCATAGTAAAATATTTATTGGAAAATCAGTCTAGTGAACCATTTGCACAGTGTGAGCAAATAAACCTGGCCGTAAAGAGTGAATCGTGGTATAAATATTTAGTTAAAAAGCATGTACTTTAAAAAAAATAGAGAGAAATCATAAACTATGATGAACTACTATCTGACAGTGAGCAGAGAGAATAGGAATCACCTGGCCCACTTGATATTCCAATGCTTATCAGATGTTATTTTCATGTTTATTCCTTTTAAGGCTGGCAGAAGGGGTGGAACTGAATTACACAAATAAATATCCACTCCCACAACTTTTCTGTTTGGCGAGCATTACTGCAGTGTTCTGGGATTTCAAGCAAACTATTCACGCTTTCATCTGTCATGCTCACAGCAAAACATTGGTGTATTTGCACAGCTTGATTTTTTAAAAAAACTATTACCTGGTACTTGGCAAACACTTGATACTTATATACAGAATAGTAACTGATGATCTTATTGTACCTACAAGGCTACAATTCACTTCAAAGTTTTCTGCTGAATTTATTAATAACAAGAACATCTTTTGAGTGCTTCCATACTGGTTTTAAAATCCTGAAGCTAAATTCAGAGGCTGGAATATTTGCCTTATATGCATCTATTTTCTCCTCCTAAATGTAAGCATTAAAATGTGGTATGTATACATGAAAGTTACCATTTGAATATTTAAATATTTGTACTAAAGGGAAGGAAAGGAGTTTCCAGTGTAAATTTTAAAGGACTATAGAGTCACTTTTCTGTGGCTTGAGAGGAAGAACAATGGAAGAAATTTATCTTCTGAATACTTAAAATTATTCAGACAAATTATCATTTGTCAAATGATGAAAACTAAACTCCAGAGTGAGGACCATTTCCTCCTGTGTCTGTGGATGGTGATATCACCCTAGGGGCCAGAGGAACTTCAAGCTGGACTCTGCTCAGGCTTCTCCAGCTCTCAGGTCTGCCCCTGGCTTGATGTTGGCTCACTGCACTGCATCTAGATGCTGGGAACACAGTTATCAGGAGCTCTGGAGAGTCACACTTGACAGAAAAGACAGGGATGCGCTCGCCTTGCTCAGGGGATCTCCCAGGAGAATGACCTGAAGCCAAGGTTGGGATCACCCAATACCTGTGTAGCTCACAGCAGGGCAGGTACAGATGTGAGTGAGTAGACGGTCAGTTTTGGAAAAGGGACAGATGTTGTGTCAACAATATCAGAAATATTATTTTAAGTTCATTTGATTTATTTTGAGAGAGTGGAGGAGGAGCAAGGGAGAGAGGGAGAGAGAATCCCAAGCAGGCTATGTGCTCAGCACTGAGTCTGACATGGGTCTTGATCCCATGACCATGAGCCCATGATCTGGGCCCTATCAAGAGGCCCCCTCCATACCTGATGGAGCCACCTTGATGCCCCAACGATATCAGGAAAATTGTTTCATCTCATCTGGAAAACGTGACCTGCATTCTTCTCTGACACCTGCATCTGTTATACAGTGTTGGTTATACAAACAGAAGACTTGACCCAAACTGGCTTGAACAGTATAGAGATTAATAGAGACACAGCATACAGGAAAAACTCAGAGGTATGAATTTGGTGTGATCCAAGATTCAATGATGTTTCTGCAAGCTCTGTTACTCTGGGCCCCTCTGCTTCGCCTCTGCAACAGGAACACTGAGCTGGTGAACACACGGCTGTAACCGCGTAAGCTGTGCCATACGCTCTTGGACCCAGAAAACTTGGCACCGCTATTCCCACCAAAAGCCCTACTACTCGCTTTTATTTGAACAGTTTAGACTCATATCTTCCCCAGAAGTAGCAAGGGGCAGAATTGGGCAGGAAACTGGAATGATCTATTTGGTGTGTCCTCTAATTTTGCAGTCTGGAATGGGGCCAGATGAACGACTAACATAAGTTGGGAACTCCTGGGAATAGGTGAGGAGAAAATTCTTGCCAGGAAAGTCACCTAGACTATCTGCCACATGTCCATGCCCATATGATTATTTTTAAGTTTTTCTATTGCTATTTTATCTTATTTAAATGGAAGATAGTGAATTTAACTAAATTCATCATTGTTAGGGCTAAACATGTAACTCATTCTTTCTTCCTTCCAGGGAAAGCAAGCAGTAGTGAAACGCCGTGGGTTGATGATCAAATGTCTAATATTTCAATAAAAACTCTTAAGATTGAATTAGAAATCACAGTTTAGATCTGAGACTAAATTATCCCCCCTCTCTCTTTCCTATTCTAAATCTTTGGGAAGGCATCTTTGAGTATTCCTGGAAGAGAATACACTTCCCAAACATCCCCCAACTCTGTTTGCCCACCTCCCTAGGAGTCTGGGAGCCACAGCTGGCCTCAGGAGGCTGCAGGGGACAGGAGGAGAAAGTGCTTCAAGGAGCCACCTGTCCGCAGATGCTGGTCAGGTGAGGAGTAAAGCTCCTCATGACGCCTTTGAACAAGGAGAAAAGGCAGAAAACTCCTGTGCTCAAGATTTCAGTGAGGAAAGAGACAATTTCCACAAACTGTAATTGTGTACTGTTTTAAGTAATACATTTCCTGTTAGGTAAGAGATGTGATTATCTATTTAGATACCTTTCTGTTGCATACCCCGTGAGTGGTGCATGTCTATGGCCACCTGGAACTTCTATCTCTTCCATGGCTGAGGTAAAACGTGTGGAATGGGAGAGGGGAGAAAGCAGGTCAGTCATTGAGCCCACCGCATCAGGACCTTCATTGGAGCTAAAGTAGCAAGATGGCAAACAGGCAGAAACAAATTACTTAACCAGTTTACTTACTGTATTGGTTATACGATGATAAACACGTGCACATTTTCATTACAGACAGTTATTCCTAAGGCTTGGGAGTTTATTGATCCATTTGAGAGTGAAAACATTGGCTAAAAGACTTTAAGTTCTTTTTTCTTTTTTTTTCCTTCTTAGATGTAATCCATCAATAAAATCCACTTTATGTGCAGTGGGATCATGATGCTTGGTAGAGAAATAAACAGAGAATAAAATTTTTACCCAATTCCTGAAAATACAACTCAATTCTTTTTCACCTCTCCTGCCATTATTTAGGATTGATTGACTGACTGATGATTGATTGATTGATAAAAGAGATCTCACTCATTGTCAGGGCAAGAAAGCTAGTTTCACACCAAAGAGCAGTCAGTCATTGTATAAACCAAGACTGATCCCCAGAGACTTTATACAAGCATATTTTCTTCATGCTGCTGCCGAGTGGAATTTCCTGGCCTCACTATGTGCTGCAGTATTTCATCTCCAAGATTCCTGAGGGAAATGAGGAAGCAAGAACTCCCACAACACGTAGTGGTCTTGCTCTTGCATAGAATAAGTGCTAGAGTGAAAATATTACAAAGAAAAGACTCAGGACAACTCAGCTTTTTAAATGTAGAAAGTTTGGTCAAGAATAAAGGCCAGGTGATAGGTGGTATCAGTTATATACGTTAAGATTCAAAGGGAACAGAAGGGGGAGAGGGCAAGATGGCGGAGAAGTAAGGAGCTCCGTACTTGCACTCGCGCCCATACATCACACAGAAAAGATCCGAAGACATTGGAAACC